>NC_090650.1:214227145-214522145 GCF_040937935.1 Hyperolius riggenbachi
GAATAACCAGAGGATGCGTTTTTCAGGTTATTGTGGGCAAATTCGGCAAATGGAAGGAATCTTGTCCAGAGATGTTGTGCATCTGCTATGTAACATCTAAGAAATTGCTCCATGGACTGATTGATCCTCTCCGTCTGCCCATTAGTCTGGGGATGGTAACCTGAAGAAAATGATAAAGAAATCCCCAGATCCTTACAAAAGGCCCTCCAGAATTTTGACACAAATTGTACCCCCCTATCAGATACAATATCCACCGGAATTCCATGTAACTTAAAGATGTTATTAATAAACAAATCTGCCAATGTTTGGGCAGATGGAAACCCAGACAGAGCAACGAAATGTGCCATTTTACTAAATCTGTCCGTAACAACCCAGATGACAGTGTTACCTTCAGATTCAGGCAGCTCACCCACAAAATCCATGGAAATGTGAGACCATGGAACCTGTGGAGAAGGCAGGGGCTGAAGAGAGCCTGCTGGAGCTTTCCTGGAGGACTTACTCCTGGCACAGACAGAGCAGGACTTAACAAATTCCTCACAATCAGACATGTAAGAAGGCCACCAGACTGCCCTATTCAAGAGTTCCTGGGTTCTGGCAATACCTGGATGTCCCACATTCTTATGTTCATGAAACATCTGGAGCACCCGTTCCCGAAAACGAATAGGGACGTACAGAAGTCCCTCAGGTTTTCCATTGGGAACATTGGACTGGCATGCAATAAGCGATTTTGACAAGTCTTCGGAGATCTCCGTGGCTGCCAGAAAATACCTTTCAGGTAGAATATTGACAGGGGTGGCTGGTAGGGCAGATTCAGATTCAAAACACCTGGATAAGGCGTCAGCCTTAACATTCTTATCCCCAGGCTTATAGGTTATGATAAAATCAAACCGGGGAAAAAAAAGTGCCCATCTCGCCTGCCTGGGTGTTAATCTTTTGGCCTTCTCAATGTATTCAAGGTTCTTATGGTCAGTATAAACAGTAAAGGGAAATTCTGCCCCCTCCAACCAATGACGCCACTCCTCTAGAGCTAACTTAACAGCCAACAATTCCCGGTTCCCCACATCATAATTCCTCTCTGCCGGTGCAAACTTTCTTGAAAAAAATGCACAAGGATGAACCTTATTATCGGGTCCAAAAGCTTGCGAGAGGACTGCCCCAACCCCAACCTCCGATGCATTTACCTCTACTATGAAGGGGCGGGTGACGTCAACATGACGCAATATGGGGGCGGAACAAAAAGATCTTTTTAATGATTGAAAGGCCTCAATGGCTTCTGGTGACCAGTTAGTCGCATCAGCGCCTTTCTTGGTCAACTGGGTCATGGGGGCAACAACTGAAGAGTACCCCTTAATAAACCGCCTATAATAGTTAGCAAAGCCTAAAAATCTCTGCAGGGCTTTGAGGCCTGAAGGTTGCGGCCAATCCAAAACTGCTGAGACTTTGCTTGGATCCATTGCCAGTCCAGAGGTGGAAATGATATACCCTAAAAATGCCACCTCTTTCACCTCGAAGAGGCATTTCTCCAGTTTAGCATATAACTGGTTCTCCCTGAGCTTCTGTAACACAAATTTTACATGCTGCCTGTGTTCCTGTAAATTTTTTGAAAAAATTAGAATATCATCCAGATAGACCACTGTGAACCTGCCAGACACATCTCTGAAAATATCATTTACAAACTCCTGAAAGACAGCTGTGGCATTGCACAATCCAAAGGGCATAACTAAATACTCATAGTGACCATCAGGAGTGTTAAATGCGGTCTTCCACTCGTCGCCCTCTCTAATCCGAATAAGATTGTATGCCCCCCTCAAGTCTAATTTTGAAAAAACACAGGCCTCAGTAATCTGAGTAAACAGGTCATCAATGAGTGGAAGAGGGTATCGATTTTTTATGGTGATTTTGTTTAGCTGCCTGTAGTCTATGCAGGGGCGAAGACCACCATCCTTTTTTTTAACAAAAAAGAAACCTGCACCCGCAGGAGACTTGGAGGCGCGGATAAATCCCTTCTCCAAGTTCTCCTTGATGTAATCTTTCATTGCAACCTTTTCAGGGCTGGAGAGGTTGTACAAACGACCCCTAGGAGGCAGTGTACCCGGTCTCAATTCAATGGGGCAGTCATAGGGTCTATGTGGAGGCAACCTGTCAGCAGATCGAGGACAAAATACATCGGAAAAATCAGTGTACTGAGATGGGACCCCCTGGACCTGGACCTCTGAAGCACACACAGAAATAGATTTCAGACAATTCTCCTGACAATAGGGGGACCAGGCAGATAATTGACCCTCTTTCCAGTCTATTTGAGGGGAATGCTTCTTCAACCATGGTAGCCCCAGTATGACGGATGAGGTGGCCATCTTTAGAACATAGAACTGGATGACCTCAGTGTGCAATACTCCAACCTGAAGTGTGAGCGGCGGAGTTTGACAAAGAGGTGTCTTGTTCTGTAAAGGAGAGTCATCGATTGCTGTAACATAGATGTGTCTTTGTATGGGAAGAATGGGAATGTTAAAGTTTAAAGCAAGGTCTCTGTCAATGAAGTTGGCAGCTGACCCAGAGTCAACAAATGCAGAGGTAAGGAAGTCACTGTTCTCCCAATGAAGAGAACAGGGCAGCAAGATTTTATTCTGACATGGAGGTAGAACTGGCTCGCTTAGGGTGGTACCTCCAACCATCCCTAAGCGGACAAGTTTTCCGCCTTCTTACTGCAGTTCTGCACTCGATGACCCCTTTCCCCACAATATAGACACAGACCCTCCTTCCTTCTCCTAGCTTTCTCAGCGACTGAGAGTCGTCCGTGCCCCAACTGCATTGGCTCCTCCTCTGGAACCTCAGGGGAACCAACAGTAGAGGGCGCTCTAACTAGCACAGATGACCTGCCCTTTTTATGATAACGAATGCGTCTATCGATTTTAACCGATAAGGCAATAGCTGCATCTACATCTTTGGGCTCAGGGTGGCTTATCATGACATCAATAATAGACTCAGAGAGACCGGTCATGTATGTGTCTAGAAGAGTGAACTGATCCCACCTCGCTGAGACCGCCCACCTTCTAAACTCGGCAGCGTACTCCTCAACCATACGATTGCCTTGCTTTAGGCTTCGGAGTTTACGCTCGGCAGTGCCGGCTAAATCAGGATCCTCATATATGATGGCCATGTTCTTGAAAAACTCGGACACAGAAGATAAGGCAGTGTGACCCTCAGGTAAGCTGAAAGCCCATGTCTGAGAATCCCCTTGTAACAAAGTTTTAATTAATGTTACTCTCTGTACCTCAGAACCAGATGACATGGGCCTCATCTGAAAATAGGCTAAACAACGATTTTTGAAATTACTGAAGTCGGACCGAGAACCAGAAAATCTTTCAGGAAGAGCCATCTTAGGCTCGCTACTGGCTGGGGAGGGTAGAATATTAAGTGGTGCCGGTAGTTTCTGAAAGGCCTCAGTCAGCTGGTTGATCTGGACCTGCTGAGCAGCAACGGTGTTTCTAAGCTCATCGACTGCTGCAGTTAAAGTCTGCAACTGCTCGGCAACTCCCTCCATGTTACTTTTACTGGTCTGCAGTACTGTAATGTGGTGATTGGTGCATACACTTCAGAGTTTTCTGATTATTAGTGATCCGCAGTATCACTAGTAATACAGATATATTTGATTATATGGTGATCTGCGGCATCACCAATAATACAAATATTTATGCGTACTCTGGAAAACACAAGGAACAGATAACTTGTGGAAAACCCACCACACTGACGTTAACTCAGAGGGAAGGTGACCTCTGGAAGGAAGGGCAGTGTGTGCGATTCTGCGACTAGGATAAGAACGCAGAATTGCGTTCCTCAACAGTAATGATATGCTGAGGAGTTACTGAGTTCCCCGCAAGAAGAACTCAGCAAAGTAAACCCTTTAGTGGAAACCCACTAAAGGGGGCGAAGTCAAACGGAAAACGGTTCGGTATCAGAACTGGCAGAGAAGTACCGAATCGGCAGACAGAAATCAAGATCAGAGGTCAAGCCAAGGTCAGCAACGGGAAATCAGATGAGCAGAGGTACAGAATCGAGAAACACAAGGGAAGTCAGAAGCCAAGCCAATAGTCGGTAACGGTACGGGCTGGCGAGGTACAAAATCAGGAGACAAGAGAATAATGAGGTAACAGGCAAAAGGTCATACACAATATACAATGCAATTAGTACTTTAGGCTATCAACAGAATCTGGCTAAGTGTGGATCCCCAGCTCCAGCTGGTTCTAGCACACTTTGGGATCTGACTAGGGTCTGAGTGCTAACACACAAGTATTCGCTGACTGCAGACAACTTGCAACTGACAGAATGCCTGCTTTTATACTGTGCTGGACTCAAACAGCCCGCCCAGCCATTCAACCAATCACAACGTGGCTCAAGGACCTTGCAGCACAGCTCAAGGACCTTGCTGAGGTCAGCTGACCAGCTGGTCAGCTGACTCTCTTTCTAAGAGTATAAAAGGCTCTACTGCACACGCGCGCGGCCCCTACGGGGTCCAGACTGTCATGAGAGGTGTCTCGGCGAGCAGCATGCCATGAGGCCTGTGAAGGTGTTCCAGGAGTGCAGCCTCGACGTGGAGTACGCCGAGAGGTCTGCGACTGAACGGTGGATCGTGCTACCGCTGCGGACGTGGACGTTTCTCCGCGTTCCGCATGCGACCATGCGGGCGGTTGCGCTGCTGATGCGGACGCGAACAAACGTCCGCGTTCAGCCTGCTGCTGCCTCATTACACTAGTTATATAAAACATAACTTTATTCAAGCATAATAAAAAAGCATCCAAACAGAAGATCAAGGTAATGACGAAAAAGATTTACATATCAAAAGCCTGTTTCTCAGCCTTTTCTAGGGCCTCTTCTTCAGAAGCAAGAGGAATTACAGTACTGTATCTGTAACAACCAATTAAAAACACGTGCCCATATGCAATTAACTTTTTCTCCCGAGTTTTCTCCTCTGTGATATTTTCACACATTGTCAATAAAATGCCTTTAACTCACCAGCAAGCAAAAAAATACTCAAAATAATGTTAGTAGATCTTTTTCATCTACTTTTTCAGTTACAAAATGCTGAAAAAGTTATTTTAATAAGAAAATGAAACATCATCTCTTAGGAGAAAACTCAGGAGAAAACGTTAATTGCATATGGACCATAGGTTCTTATTTAGTTCTCCTAGATGATATTTTTTTATACAAAGCAAGACCCTGAAGTCTTACAGACCTCAATAATTCTACAATTTCTGCAGCACAGTAGATGAAATACATTAAACTTTTCATTAACCTCCTTGGGACCACCGAGCGTAAATCCTACGCCTCACTTGTGGATGTCTAAACCTGATGTGGTGTGGGATTTACGCTACCTGCTTTTAGCACTCCCGAGAGGCGAGATTAAGCTGTCATATGACAGCTGACATCTCCCCTCACTGATCTGGAGCCATAGAGATTGGTTCCTGATCACATGATCACTACGATCGCCAGCAGACCTTTTGTTTCATGTTAACTTTGCTTTGCAATCAAAAATAGTTCAGGATTGTGAACAAGCAAAAAATGAAAACTGGAAAGGGGGCAAACACTTTTCAGTCCCATGTATTTGTGGACCTTTTCTTATTTTTTTCTTACTTATTTCATGAACTGCTTAAAGACGGTGGTATTTAAAATCTATGGGGTCTCTGGATCAATGCGCACATCGGCCTCACTTGCTGGCAAATCATGCGTGATCCTGGTGCACATGTATGGCTAGGTCATGCGAGAGGGATAGAAGACAGCGCACGGATGCAATGTACGATTGTCGTTGGAGATGGGGACTTGGTTGTGCACAAGATAGGTAAGCTGCTGCTGCTTTCTTTGCACTCTAGCTGCACATTCTGACTATAAGATGCACTGACTTTTCCACCCAATTTTGGGGTAGAAAAAGTGCATATTTTAAAAACAATGTAAATGTAGTAAATTTAAAAATGTGGTATCACTTGATTTTAGTTGTTTACCTGTATACCACCTTGCACCACTCAATAATAGATCAAAATCGAACAGAAATCTTATGTAACATTGATCAGATCACCACCACCCACTAGCAATGTACTGCTTGGTGCAGATTTTTTGTCAAGAGCCTGGAAGTAAATTGTACACCATGGTTAGATAAAATATCTGGAGGTACTCCATTTCCCTCAGAAATGTTACATAAGTTTCCTGCTGGTTTCTGATCTATTCCTGTTGCAGATGATGTTAAAGGTGTCCCTTTTGATAAGATGAAAGGTTCCAACTTTGTCAGATGATCAAACACCATAAGGATGGATGGGAAACCTTCCAGATTTAAGGAACACATATATTACCTCCCCGAGGTGTTGAATCCTTTCTGACTTTCAGCATTAGTGGAGGACATGTCAAAAGCTGACTTATTGTGGAGCAACGGACCTGGTTGAATGTTTTTAGCATTGAGAATGGTATCAGGCACTTGAGAATTGGATTCTCTAAAGTATATAATCAAAAGGGTTTCAAGTTTTGAATTTCAATAAGTGAGGTAAAAGGTTACATGAAAGTAAAGGCCAGGAAAAAAGACACCACTTATTTATCTTGGCAAGGTCTCAAATTTTTGGTAATACATAAGTATTTTTGATTCTTATGGGCTGTGAAAAAAGCTAGTATTTCTTTATCACTTACATCATAGTTCTTCTTGGTTGGAGTTTCATAGAGAAGAATTCTGTGGGACAAAGAAAGATTAGGGCACAGAACCTAAGGAGTTTTGTCAGAGCAGACAATGGTGGGTCAGCTACACTAGTGACCACAGATTCCTCTCTACTAAGTCATTGTCCCTAGACTTGCATTTTTGAGAAATGAAGAGAGTTCTGCTGTTTGAAAAGTGTGAGGAAGTCATAGAGATGATGGAGGATACTGACTTTTGTAGACTTTAGTAGAACTAGGCAGAAGGATCAGTGATAAAAATGCAGAGGTTATAACTGGCAGAGAGTAGGTACAATCAGTAAACAAGTAGATTGATATTAAGCCTCATACACCCGCTCAACAAAAGCCTTTCAAATGCACAATTATCAAACAACTTTTGTAACTGTTGGATTGACTTGAGCTGTGTCTTATCAGTTGTTTGAACAATAGCAAACAACTTTTTTTGGATGTTTCAACTTGTTTCAACAACAAAAGTTGTTTGATAATTGTGCATTTAAAAGATTTTTGTTGAGCGTGTGTATGAGGCTTAAAGGCCCTGGCCAACAGTAGTAAGGCTTAAAGGGAAGGTCCAAGCAAAATAAAAAAATGAGTTTCACTTACTTGGAGCTTTTACCAGCCCCATGCAGCCATACTATGCCCTTGTAGTCACTCACTGCTGCTCCAGTCCCCCGCTGGCAGCTTGCCGACCTTGGAGGTCGGCGGGCCGCATTGCGTACATTTTTACGCATTCTCACTAGTGCAGGAACATTAACACATACATTTTTACGTGTTAGTGGTTGAATGCGTAAATTTTTATGCATTAAACCGCTAACGCGTAAAAATGTATGTGTTAATGTTCCTGCACTAGCGGGAACGCGTAAAACTGTACGCAATGCGGCCCGCCGACCTCTGAGGTCGGCAAGCTGCCAGCGGGGGACTGGAGTAGCAGTGAGTGACTACGAGGGCACAGGATGGCTGCATGGGGCTGGTAGAAGCCCCAGGTAAGTTAAACTCATTTTTCTATTTTGCTTGGAACTTCCCTTTAATCAATGAAACTAGCAGATGTCAGTAACAGGCAGAAAAATTACCAAAAGAATGATTGGGCAGGTTCAGTCACAAAAGTGGGGCCAGACTGAATATAGTCAGGCAAGTTCGGTTCTCAACAGGAGCAGGAGAGCAAGAACTGTATGGATGGCTAGGTCACAAAAATGCAGAAAACAGCAGTGGGAGTGCTGCCAGAGAAAGGACTGATATGCAGAGGCTAAGGTCTGAATTTGCATTCCCATCCCATGCACCTCACACATGTAGATATTCACTGTAAAGTTACAGTTGCTGGAAAACAGTGGACAATGTACAGGCTAATCAAAATGTTATACAAAGTTCATACTATTTGAAAGTATATCTGTTATCCCCGCAAAAAATTGCAGTGATGTTATTTTAAATCTATTAAGCCCCTTTATGCACCCCTTTATATATAAATTTACATATCTTTTATTTTTGTAAGAATATTTCATTTGTATCTTAATTTGTACTCGATGATTGAAAAGTAAAATATTTTCTCAACGACTTATTTGCATGGGAGCAATGTTTTCAGTTGAATTTTGTGTGCAGTCTATTTTTAAAAATGTCACATTTTTTAAATGACTGTTAGTGCAGTTTTCAATTCTGTTCTGTCTGTTATTTAGTAGAATGTATCTTTCATTTAGAAATATATTTAACATCTATTATTGATCATTATGACCAATGGTAGCAAAAGGAAGAAACTAGAGCACACTTCACACAAATTTCCCAATCTGTCTCTTCTCATCAATACTTGTTAAAATGCAGAAGATACATTTACTCTAGACATCTTGAGTCTACATTGCTTATTGATTAGATAAACTATTTGAGTGATATTCTATGACAAAATAACTCACCAATTTAGCCATCTTTTTCACTTGATGGGTTCAAATAGTAACTGAAATGGCAAGAAAGTGAAATCCCTAAGGTTCTGGCTACAGGAAATGTAAAGCAGAGGCTACCACTGGGGACCATTCAGCTATAGAAAGTTTTATCTTACAGTCAAATCAAATTAAATTCTTCTTGTCATGTCTGACCTCACTTTATCAAAAGAAATAGATTGTTCTGTGTCACAAGGCAATATTTTTAGGAAGGAAAATATTTCATTTCTGTTCTTATTCAAATATTTTACATCTGTGTAAGAAAGACAAATATACATAAAGGCAAAACCATAAAGTGTTAGGGTAGTCATTCACTTAGCCTCTCAACATCCCACTTTATGCAAATATCAACTGTTTAGAACATGGTATTTGAAAAGGCATTCCCTTTTCCCATGTGTTCATGTTAGGACATGTTAATATATTGTTCAGGCATGGAGTATCATTTTTATTGAATGACTGGTGTCAGTGGACAACTGATACTAGAAAAAATCATGAATCATCATCTTGAATGAAGAAAATCTAGCATCTATTTGTAAATTACTCTTACCTGTATCCATTTTTGTAGAACTGAGAAAAATGTAAAAATTAAGTATTTGCTGTAATTAATTTCCCACAGTTTGTGCTAGCACAGATAACAACGTAGGGCCCGTAAGCAAAATTAGAATCTTGTTTTTTGCTAGCCTTAGTGAGTCCTTAGAAAAAGGTTTAAGCTCTGTAGAGCAGGGGTGCCCACACTTTTTCGGCTCGCGAGCTACTTTTAAATTTGCCGAGGCCAGGAGATCTACCAACGTCTCAAATGCTAAGCACGCCCCCCCCCCCCCCCGCGTAGGTTAGCCAGGTATATGTGCCTGCAGCATAGGTTGCGTGCCCTCAGTGTAGGTTAGCCAGGTATATGGGCCCTCAGTGTAGGTTAGCCAGGTATATGGGCCCTCAGTGTAGGTTTGCCAGGTATATGGGCCCTCAGTGTAGGTTTGCCAGGTATATGGGCCCTCAGTGTAGGTTTGCCAGGTATAGGGGCCCTCAGTGTAGATTAGCCAGGTATAGGGGCCCCCAGTGTAGGTTAGCCAGGTATAGGGCCCCCCAGTGTAGGTTAGCCAGGTATAGGTCCCTTCAGTGTAGGTTAGCCAGGTATAGGGCCCTCCAGTGTAGGTTAGCCAGGTATAGGGCCCCCCAGTGTAGGTTAGCCAGGTATATGTACCTGCAGGCGGAGGAGAAGAGGCGGCGAGGAGAGACTCTGGCAGGCCAATGGGATGTAAGAGAGAAGCGGCGGCGAAGAGAGAGGCGGCGCGGCCGCTACGTCATGGCTGGGGACGGCGCCGGGCACGTTACACACGCACATTACACAGGCTGCCCTCCGCCGCCCCCAGCCATGACGCAGCGGACGCGCCGCCTCTCTCCTCCCTCTCTCCTCGCCTGCATGCATTCTATTGGCCAGCGGCCAGCAGCTAAACACGAGCTGCTGGCCGCAACAAACATTAACGAGACGCGGCCAAGAGGCCGCGATCTACCAAGGAGGCGGTCGCGATCTACCGGTAGATCGCGATCGACCTATTGGGCAGCCCTGCTGTAGAGGTCATGTGAAGGAGAGGTAGGTGGAGCCTACATGTTGGAATTACACTTAGCTTTTATCTTATCTGTTGTTACAGGCTGCCCAGCAAACTCATGGTGAACCAGTACTCCTCGGAGTGTGTAATGCTAGGTACACACCATACAATTTTCTGTTAGATTCTTCTGTTAGATTTACCTGCAACATGGAAAAAAAGCTATCTGGCAGGTAAATCTAAGAGAAAATCTAACAGAAAATAGTATGGTGTGTACCTAGCATACGGGTCTAAAAAGCGTCAAAAAGCCCTCTTACTAAAAGGCTATGTAAATAAGAATTGTGCCTTCCTAAAACAGAAGGTATTTGCAATTATTCAGATTGGACAAAGCATATGAGGAGTCCCACAGTGCATCACTGCTGAACATGCAAATCATCCCTTTGTTGTCCCTGAAAGCTAAACACAGCTACCTGTAGAGTCTGAGGCTGTGTCTTGATACTTCATCTGAGAATGAACATGTTTTTGTCCTTTTGTCACTCATTGCAAAACTGACAGTGAACAGCTCTTATTTTATACAAAGGAGTCATTCACACCATTGGATCCATTGCGGTAAGAATACGGCACTTCTGTGCAGTCCACAATAATGTGGGAAGAGCAGATGCATTGCCTTTATAGCCCAGGCGCGTAATGCATCTGCTTCGAGCTCCAACCAGACTACACCAGACCATCAGAGCAGACACTACACTGCCCACTCCCACTGTCTGCATGCGATCCAGTGCAAGTGGGATCCAAACCTAAAAAGGCTTTATTATTATTATTTATTGTATTTATAAAGCCCCATCATATTATGCAGCACTGGACTATAAATAGGGACACATACATTGTAAACAAGGGGTGACAGACAGAGAGGTAGCAAACGGTTTTACAAAATAGCACAAGGTTATACACTCAAACAGGGCATAAAATGCATTTTACAGAGACTCAGCAAATCAAGTCTGAGTTAGTCCATGAGAAGGGTGTAATTGTTGGGGTAGCAATATTAAGAAGGACACACTAAAGGGGGGGGGGGGGCTGCCAAAGGCTTACAATCTAAAGGGTGAGGGAGGGGCACATAAGGTAGGGCTGTGGAAAAGGTGCTTGATTGAGAGAGTTAAAGTTTGGTGGGGTAGGCCATTTTAACCACTTGAGGACCACAGTCTTTTCGCCCCTTAAGGACCAGAGCCTTTTTTTCCATTCAGACCACTGCAGCTTTCACGGTTTATTGCTCGGTCATACAACCTACCACCTAAATGCATTTTACCTCCTTTTCTTGTCACTAATACAGCTTTCTTTTGGTGCTATTTGATTGCTGCTGTGAGTTTTACTCTTTATTATATTCATCAAAAAAGACATGGATTTTGTCAAAAAAATGACTTTTTTAACTTTCTGTGCTGACATTTTTCAAATAAAGTAAAATTTCCTATACATTTGAGCGCGAAAATTTTTCTGCTACATGTCTTTGATAAAAAAAAAAACCATTCAGTGTATATTTATTGGATTGGGTAAAAGTTATAGCGTTTACAAACTATGGTGCCAAAAGTGAAGTTTCCCATTTTCAAGCATCTCTGACTTTTTTGACCCCCTGTCATGTTTCATGAGGGGCTAAAATTCCAGGATAGTATAAATACCCCCCAAATCACCCCATTTTGGAAAGAAGACATCCCAAAGTATTCAGTGAGAGGCATGGTGAGTTCATAGAAGATTTTATTTTTTGACACAAGTTAGCGGAAAATGACACTTTGTGACAAAAAAAAAGGTTCCATTTTTTCTAACTTGTGACAAAAAAAAAATTAAATCTGCCACGGACTCACTATGCTCCTCTCTGAATACCTTTAAGTGTCTACTTTCCAAAATGGGGTAATTTGTGGGGTGTGTTCACTGTCCTGGCATTTTGGGCGGTGCCTAATTGTAAGCACCCCTGTAAAGCCTAAAGATGCTCATTGGACTTTGGGCCCCTTAGCGCAGTTAGGCTGCAAAAAAGTGCCACACATGTGGTATTGCCATACTCAGGAGAAGTACTATAATGTGTTTTGGGGTGTATTTTTACACATACCCATGCTGGGTGGGAGAAATATCTCCGTAAATGACAATTTTTTATTTTTTTACACACAATTGTCTATTTACAGAGATATTTCTCCCACTCAGCATGGGTATGTGTAAAAATACACCCCAAAACACATTATACTACTTCTCCTGAGTACGGCAATACCACATGTGTGGCACTTTTTTGCACCCTAACTGCACTAAGGGGCCCAAAGTCCAATGAGTACCTTTAGGATTTCACAGGTCATTTTGCGACATTTGGTTTCAAGACTACTCCTCACGGTTTAGGGCCCCTAAAATGCCAGGGCAGTATAGAAACCCCACAAATGACCCCATTTTAGAAAGAAGACACCCCAAGGTATTCCGTTAGGAGTATGGTGAGTTCATAGAAGATTTTTTTTTTTGTCACAAGTTAGCGGAAATTGATTTTAATTGTGTTTTTTTCACAAAGTGTCATTTTCCGCTAACTTGTGACAAAAAATAAAATCGTCTATGAACTCACCATACTCCTAACGGAATACCTTGGGGTGTCTTCTTTCTAAAATGGGGTCATTCGTGGGGTTCCTATACTGCCCTGGCATTTTAGGGGCCCTAAACCGTGAGGAGTAGTCTTGAAACCAAATGTCGCAAAGTGACCTGTGAAATCCTAAAGGTACTCATTGGACTTTGGGCCCCTTAGCGCAGTTAGGGTGCAAAAAAGTGCCACACATGTGGTATTGCCGTACTCAGGAGAAGTAGTATAATGTGTTTTGGGGTGTATTTTTACACATACAGATGCTGGGTGGGAGAAATATCTCTGTAAATAGTCAGTTGTGTGTAAAAAAAAATAAAAAATTGTCATTTACGGAGATATTTCTCCCACTCAGCATGGGTATGTGTAAAAATACACCCCAAAACACATTATACTACTTCTTCTTAGTACGGCGATACCACAAGTGTGACACTTTTTTGCAACCTAGGTGCGCTAAGGGGCCTAATGTCCTATTCACAGGTCATTTTGAGGCATTTGGATTCTAGACTATTCCTCACGGTTTAGGTCCCCTAAAATGCCAGGGCAGTATAGGAACCCTACAAGTGACCCCATTTTAGAAAGAAGACACCCCAAGGTATTCTGTTAGGAGTATGGTGAGTTCATAGAAGATTTTTTCTTTTGTCACAAGTTAGCGGAAAATGACACTTTGTGAAAAAAAAAACAATACAAATCAATTTCCGCTAACTTGTGACAAAAATAAAATCTTCTATGAACTCATCATACACCTAACAGAATACCTTGGGGTGTCTTCTTTCTAAAATGGGGTCACTTGTGGGGTTCCTATACTGCCCTGGCATTTTAGGGGCCCTAAACCGTGAGGAGTAGTCTGGAAACCAAATGCCGCAAAATGACCCTTGAAACCCTAAAGGTACTCATTGGACTTTGGGCACCTTAGCGCAGTTAGGGTGCAAAAAAGTTTCACACGTGGTATCGCTGTACTCAGGAGAAGTAGTATAATGTGTTTTGTGGTGTATTTTTACATATAACCATGCTGGGTGGGAGAAATATCTCTGTAAATGACACATTTTTGATTTTTTTTTAAACACAATTGTCCATTTACAGAGAGATTTCTCCCACCCAGCATGGGTATGTGTAAAAATACACCACAAAACACATTATACTACTTCTCCTGAGTACGACGATACCACATGTGTGACACTTTTTTGCAGCCTAGGTGCGCTAAGGGGCCCAACGTCCTATTCACAGGTCATTTTGAGGCATTTGTTTTCTAGACTACTCCTCACGGTTTAGGGCCCCTAAAATGCCAGGGCAGTATAGGAACCCCACAAGTGACCCCATTTTAGAAAGAAGACACCCCAAGGTATTCAGTTAGGAGTATGGTGAGTTCATAGAAGATTTTATTTTTTCTCACAAGTTAGTGAAAAATGACACTTTGTGAAAATAACAATAAAAATCAAATTCCGCTAACTGTTGACAAAAAATAAAATCTTCTATGAACTCGTCATACACCTAACAGAATACCTTGGGGTGTCTTTTTTCTAAAATGGGGTCACTTGTGGGGTTCCTATACTGCCCTGGCATTTTACGGGCCCAAAATCGTGAGTAGTCGGGAAACCAAATTTCTCAAAATGACTGTTCAGGGGTATAAGCATCTGCAAATTTTGATGACAGGTGGTCTATGAGGGGGCAAATTTTGTGGAACCGGTCATAAGCAGGGTGGCCTCTTAGATGACAGGTTGTATTGGGCCTGATCTGATGGATAGGAGTGCTAGGGGGGTGACAGGAGGTGATTGATGGGTGTCTCAGGGGGTGGTTAGAGGGGAAAATAGATACAATCAATGCACTGGGGAGGTGATCGGAAGGGGGTCTGAGGGTTTGGCCGAGTGATCAAGAGCCCACACGGGGCAAATTAGGGCCTGATCTGATGGGTAGGTGTGCTAGGGGGTGACAGGTGGTGACAGGAGGTGATTGATGGGTGTCTCAAGGTGTGATTAGAGGGGGGAAATAGATGCAAGCAATGCACTGGCGAGGTGATCAGGGCTGGGGTCTAAGGGCGTTCTGAGGGTGTGGGCGGGTGATTGGGTGCCCTAGGGGCAGATTAGGGTCTAATCTGATGGGTATCAGTGACAGGGGCTGATTGATGGGTGATCAGTGGGTGAGTAGATGGCAGAACAGATGTAAACAATGCACTTTGGAGGTGATCTGAGGGTAGGTCTGGGGCAATCTGATGGTGTAGGTGGGTGATCAGATTGCCCGCAAGGGGCAGGTTAGCGGCTGATTGATGGGTGGCAGTGACAGGGGGTGATTGATGGGTGGCAGTGACAGGGGGTGATTGATGGGTGATTGATAGGGGATTGACAAGTGATCAGTGGGTTATTACAGGGAAGAACAGATGTAAATATTGCACTGGCGAATTGATAAGGGGGTTCTGAGGGCAATCTGAGCGTGTGGGGTGGGTGATTGGGTGCCCGCAAGGGGGAGATTATGGTCTATTCTGATGGGTAACAGTGACAGGTGGTGATAGGGGGTGATTGAGGGGTAATTAGTGGGTGTTTAGAGGAGAGAACAGATGTAAACACTGCACTTGGGAGGTGATCTGATGTCGGATCTGCGGGCGATCTATTGGTGTTGGTGGGTGATCAGATTGCCTGCAAGGGGCAGGTTAGGGGCTGATTGATGGGTGGCAGTGACAGGGTGTGATTGATGGGTGATTGATGGGTGATTGACGGGTGATTGACAGGTGATCAGGGGGGATAGATGCATACAGTACACAGGGGAGGGGGGTCTGGGTGGGTCTGGGGAGAATCTGAGGGGTGGAGGGGTGATCAGGAGGGAGCAGGGGGCAGCTTAAAAAAAAATAGCGTTGACAGAAAGTGACAGGGAGTGATTGATGGGTGATTAGGGGGGTGATTGGGTGCAAACAGGGGTCTGGGGGGTGGGCAGGGGGGGTCTGAGGGGTGCTGTGGGCAATCAGAGGGAAGGGGGGGCAGGATCAGTGTGCTTGGTGCAGACTAGGGTGGCTGTAGCCTGCCCTGGTGGTCCCTCGGACACTGGGACCAACAGGGCAGGAGGCAGCCAGTATAATAGGCTTTGTATACATTACAAAGCCTATTATACAATGTACATGCGGCAATCCGGGTGCTAGTAACCCGCCGGCGCTTCCGAACGGCCGGCGGGATACAGCGCGAGGGGGGCGGAGCCAGTCACCGGCGGCTGATCGCGTCACGAATGACGCGATCGCCGCATAACCACGCCCGCAGCCGCCCCCGCCGATGGGCGTATTGCGGTCGTTTAGGCCCGGACTTTGCCACCGCCCATCGTCTGGGGGCGGTCCTTAAGTGGTTAAAGAAATGTGTTTTGAGGGCTTGCTTGAAGGTGTTGAAGGATGGAGTGTGGAAGGGACTTCAATTGGGGGGCCGCAGCTCTTGGAAAGTCTTGTAGGCATGCATGGGAGTGAGAAATGTGTGGGAAGGTCAGGCGGAGATCATTGGAGGACCAGAGGGGGCGGGCAGGTATATATCTGTTGATGAACTCAGAAATGTAGGATGGGCAGGTCTAGTGCTCAGATTTGTAGGTAAGGCACAGAATTTTAAAACTGATCCTGAAGCAGATAGAGAGCCAGTGTAGGGCCTCGCAGAGGGGGAGAAGTGGAAGCAGAACAGTGGAAAAAATAATGAATCTAGCTACTGTATTCATGACTGATTGAAAGGGTGCAGTGTGTTTCAAGGGGAGGCCAGACAGTAGAGCATTGCAGTAGTCAAGGCGGGAGATGATGAGGGCATAGATGAGAAGCTTGCTAGTGTCTGGGGTTAGAAAGGGGCCGATTTTGGAGATTTTACAAAGGTGGAAATTGCAGGCTCTGGCAATATTTTGGATGTGGGTGCTGAAGGAGAGGGCAGAGCCTGGAGTGACACCCAGGCAGCAGGCCTGGGAGGTAGGGTGGATGCCGGTAGTGCTGTTGATAATGACATGAATATCCGGGAGGGGTGGTGTAGCACTGGGCGGGAAAATAAGGAGTTCAGTTTTATCAAGGCTTGTAAGGCTTGTAACAGTTCACTGAGTAGATTAAGGATCTACCACTGAGATATCAGCTCTGTGCACTATAGAGTTTAGTTAACCACTCATAGACCACATAATGCAGGTTGGCGGCGGCAGAGTGTCTCTCTCGTTCCTCTGCACTGCCATATGGTGTCATCTGATGAGGAGCAAGATTTCAGTAAACAGAGCAGGCCCCAGTGATCAGCCTGCCAGCCAGCAATCCGAGGTGGCAGGCTGTTTTTTTATTATAAACGGATAATATATTTATATAGCACTGACATCTTACGCACTGCACAGAGTATAGCCTTGTCAATTAACTGTCCCTCGGAGGTGCTCACAATCTAATCCCTGCCATAGCCATATGTGTAAAAAACATGATTTGATAAGATTGCCATTGCCATTCCAAAATTATCAGATTGTCTTGATCTGTATTTGCAGAGTATTTGTCCAGCAGGCAATCTTATCAATTAGCTTCAATGAAGTGTAACTTTGCCTTATAGTGACTTTATACCAGTCTTGTATTGTTTTATTTATTTGCTTTATTTTTTTTTTTTGCTTTTTTTACGGTGCTTAGTATTTTGGAACAGAAATGCAATTTTGAGTTTCATCTTACTTGAAGGTGAACATCCCTGTTTTCCATCAATGTATCTGTTGCTTTATTAAAATGTGGCAAACAATCTCTGCAGTGCTCACCTCTTCATAACGTGGTTAGTTCATGAAGAAAAATACACTGTAAAAGCCATAATTTAACATTGACAAATACTATATGTTAAGAATAAGCTAAAATGATGAGTGTAGCATAACTGCACCTCAAGGCACATAATGTACAAATACGTCTGCATAATCAGCCACTTTACTGTCCAGAACACATCATTTCTAATAGGGAACAATTTGGACTCTAAAGATGGAATTGAAGTTTTACACACGGGAGCGAAAACCATAACTCTTCATTACCTGTGTGAAATTTTCAATTTACAGTGTACACTACACAGGCCATTTAGATGCACTCTGCCCCAGAAAAGTAATCACAGAAAATAATTCCTCAGTTTGACCAGAAAAGAAAAGCTGAATGAGAAGTAATTACCATTACCATATCTTCAATGTGTTTATTCTAAACATGTGTTTTAGAAAAATGAAAGCCTACTCTTAATAAACAATGAGATTTTACACCAGAGTAAAGCATTATGAGCAAGATCACAGACAAAAGTTACGCATTTAAGTTGTGATTAAATTGTAATCTAATCAAAGAAAACCAATCTTTAAAATACATTTCAGTACTTTAAAGAATCGGGCATTTGAATTGTACACCTGGTTATCTGAGCATCATGTGAGGCCCATCGTTAGAATATTAGTAAAATTATGTAATTTATACTCTACTATTGACTTTGCAATGGTAATTTTGTCAGTGTTTTCAACTCTCTCCCACCTTGATCAGCTACCACTTAATAATACCATACACTGATCTCTCCCTTCCCTTTAGATCATACATGTCAAACTCTGGCCCGTGGGCCATATCTGGCCCTCAGAGCCATTCAATTTGCCCCCTCCCCCAAGTGGTTTTCCCACTTTGCATTATGTTTGGCCCACTCTAGACCACCAGAGGAAGTTATATTGGAGTTAAAGCTCTAGAACACCAGGGAAGCCATATGGGGAGGTAGGGGGAAATCACTAAACACTAAGGAACTGTATACAGAAGGGTGGGGTCAACTATGGGGTCAACAATGGGGTCAACTATGGGGTCAACTAGACACTAGGGAACTGTGTAGGGGAGGGAGGGGGGCACTAGACTCCAGGGAGCTTTATAAGGGAGAAAGGTGGCCAGTAGATATTCAGGTTGGCCTGCGACTATTTCCCAGTATTCAATGTTGGCCCACTTTGTATTTGAATTTGACACCTCAGCTTTAGATTGTAAGCATTTGGCAGGGTCCCCCCCCCCCCATATGTCCTAGATCTTGCAACCCCACCAATGGACTACCCCTTCCCATGGACTAACATGGACTTGAATTGTTGAGTCTCTTTCAAATTATATGATCATGCATCTTATACCCTGTTTCCATGTATAACCTTGTGCCAAACATGTCAAACTCTGGCCCGCAGACCAAATAAGGCTCGCAGCCATCAAATTTGGCCCTCCAGTTGGTATCCCCACTTTGCATTATGTTTGGCACACTATAGACCACCAAGGAAGCTACACTGGAGGTAAAGCCCTAGATCACCAGGGAAGCCATATGAGGAGGTGGGGAGCTGGAAGCCAGCAAACTGTATAGGGAGGGAGTGGGCCACTAGACAACAGGGAACTGTATAGGGGAGAGGGGGGGCCATTAAACACTAACTATATTGGGTTAGGGCTGGATTTAGGCCAAGGCCACCTAGGCCATGGCCTAGGGCACCACAGGAGCAAGGGCACCAAAGCATCAGACTAAACTGGTGCAGCATTTTTAAGCTTGCAAATTCTGCAATTCAGGGAGATCAGGCGAGCACCAGCCACCTGTGCAGCAGCCACCTTGCTCTCTGTGCACTTTGGTGTTGTGGCAGGCAGCTACGGACTTGGGCAGCATTGGAGACGGAGGGAAGAGGAAGCTTCTGCACTGAAGATGAGCAGAGTAGTGAGTGACACTGATGGCTGCTGAGGTGTGGAGGTGAGCTGTACTGAAAGAGGGGGAGTGGAAAAGGGAGGGAATAAGGGAGTAATTAGGCTACCTATACTGGAGGGTGAGGGTAAGGGGTCATCAGGCTACCTATACTAGAGGGAAAGAGGGGAGGAGTCATTTGGCTACCTATACTGGAGGGGGCGGTCATAATGCTTCCTATACTAGAGGGGAGGGTTCATTTGGCTACCTATACTGGGGGGAATGGCATAGGGGTCAACTCGCTACCTATACTGAAGGGGGGCGGCTGGTGACATTGGCCTTGGGCGGTAAAGAGTACAAATCCGACCCTGATGGGGTTGGATGACCACTAGACACCAGAAAACTGTATAGGGTAGGGAGGGAGGTCCAATAGGCCCCAGGGAACTGTATAGGGGAGGGAGGAGGTATTAGACACCAGGGAACTGTATAGGGGAGGGAGGAGGTATTAGACACCAGGGAACTGTATAGGGGATGGAGGGGGCATTAGACACCAGAGAACTAGGTGGCCACTAGACATTGATGTCGGCTCATGACTTAGTCACGGTGTTCAATTTTGGCCGACTTTGTATTTGAGTTTGACACCCCTGCCTTGTGCTATGTTATATTACTGTGTGCTTCCTCTCTGTCTGTCACTCCTTGTTTACATTGCATGTATCTCTATTCATTGTCCAGCACTGCATAATATGTTGGGGCTTTATAAATACAATAAATAATAATGATAACACTCATTACGAAATTTAAATTTTGCCATGATTAAGCAACATATTTTCTATTGTAAAAATTCTCTACACAGAAAACAAACAGGTTAATGTCAATTGTCACCATTTCCCAGAGCAAATTCAATTTTGTGGAGATTATTTAAAAAAATCCTTTTTTTATCTGTTCTAATTACAAAGAAAAATGGCAAACACAATTTCAGCTTACCTTGTTTTCGTGTGCCCATTTCAGAGTGATCATAGCAGAAACAGACAGATAGAAATGTCACAGCTAGTTTACAATTTCTTGATTAGTATTGGTTTGCAAAGAAGTTCTCCTGTTCTGTGTAGCCAATAACTCATGCAGCAAAATGGGAATTTCTGGACAGTCTGTTCTCTACAGAGTGTGCAGTTACCAAGGGTATACAAAGTACAAATGAAAGTCACTCTCAGTATTGAAAATGTATAGCTCCAATCAACTAATCAAAACATTTTGCTAATTTTAGATAAAATGAGTATGAGTTAAAATCTCTCTCAGGTTGTTATTTTTACACCCATCAAATTTGGACAGATTCACCTCTGTTTGAGTCCTGGTCATTGCTTGATCTCTAACATCAGAAATAAAGCCCCACAAAAGAAACGAATCCTATCCTACACTATCCAAAACTAAATGTAAAGCTGTGGCTGCATTTGGAGATTATATTTCTTGTTTCCATTTTCCTGAAGTTCACCCAACTTCTGTATGCTCATAATAAATTCACTTGCCTTGTCATCTTAGGATGACTCTCAAACTTGGATAGACAAAATGATACATAGGCTGCAACTATTCTCAAAGAATGCTTCACAATGCACACATATATTAAATGTCTGACCTAAAGCAACAAACACAGATAAAAGAGTAAGATCTGAATAAATCATCTTGGCTGTGGAGATAGTATCGGAATATAGGAATATTGATTTAGCATTTTTTCATGTTTGTTATCTTTTTACTAAAAATGTTTACAGCTGAAAGGAGAAAAAATATAATGTATGTGATCCTTAACTCAGCATTGTCTACTGTTAATGGATGTTGAGGTATGGAATAAAATTTGATGATGATAATAAATGATTAAGAAAAGCGAGAAACTGTGCACAGAACATTTTAAGTGGAATTGTATTAATAATGTATCTTTATGCTATGTTTTTGTTATTGTTATGAATGGTAGTATTCTTTGGTCTTTTTCATGTCCCAAATATGTAATCTGGATAAAAGAGTTAGCACAAAAATGCAATACAGAATAATCACAAAAAGTCAAATATATGTATAAATATTGAGGCCCAAAAATCAATTCCTGGATTACTGTACCATAAAGGAGTGTCCATCCACATCCCCAGTTAAAGCCCATTCAGCAGTTTATAAGCTCTTTCAGGACTTGGGAACTGCATACTGTCTTCCCTTAGGAAAAAAAAATAAGACAGAACAGTTACCTCTATATACTGTAAATATCAACACAGTCATACAGGCTTTTGTGGCTCAACTACCAATAATGTGCACAGTAGCAGCATAAGTATACTGAAACACTCTCCATTGTGTCCCTCTGAGTCCAACATCACTCTTATAAAGGTGGCCACACATCATACAATGTTTTAAATATCTGTTCAATTCAAGAATTGCAATCAATTTTTCTGACTGATTGTAACATTTCACAAAATGACCAATGTACCACACACATATGTTCAATTTTTCCCCATTTATGATAAAAATGATTGGAAACTCTGAGAAAATTGCTAGGGTGTGTATATTAATACATTGACAATCTAACACACACCATACAATCTTTAGAAAAATTGAAGAAAAATTTCCAGCATCCCGGATCGATAAAAATCGGGAAAAAAAACAACGGGAAATCTGATTTTTCAGTCGAATGAAAAAATAGTTTTCAATTTTTTTTAGGAAGAGCCAAGCATATTTATCGAATTGCTGTAAAATTGGATAATTTTATTGTATCGTGTGTGGCCACCTCTAACCATGCAGTTTATTTAGAGCTGCTATCAGCTTCAGTACGGAATAGTCTGGGCAGTGTACTGGAATGGACACAATGGGATTGTCAAAAAAGGGTCTACAATTTATGGTGTAAGCAAGTTCTTTTATTTTATTATTTGGGGGGGGGGGGAGGACGGGGGTAAAAAAAATATCAGAAAGGGAAAATTTGGGTTCCACTAGTGGCGGAAGTTTGGACACCCTTTCAAATATTGGCATTGAGGTGAATTTGGGTGCCCACATTTCAAACAGCCCCAGTGCCTGATATTTAGTGGGTGCTGCAGGCACCCACATTTTCCCTCAAGCCGATATTTGAATAAGCGCCTATAGTAGTGCCCCGAAAAATTGGGTTGGTTTTTTTTGTGTCTTTACCAGTTTTCAATTTCTGACAATATTTTGTCTATAGGCATGGCAATGCTTAGGAGAACTCATCCCAAAGCATGTGATCAGTTTGACCAGCTAATAGAGTTGTAAGGTTCGGATTTGCTGGTCATTGTGCAGCGCATGCACAGAAGACCCTGACTGACATGACTGAACAAGTTACCGGGGCTAATTGCGGCTGGACGGCAGACCGTGGGAGGCCAGCGAGGGACTCAGATGTGCTTATCGTGCACAGGACTTCTGCTATATGCTTCTATTGTCTATTAAAAAGGAGGAAAATCAACAATGTGAGGTTTGTCAAGACTGAGTAGCAAAATGACCAAAATGATCTAGGACATATATAGTATATATACTGTATATATATTCTGATTATATATATATATATGCATAGCACTTTACATTTGTAAGAACTACTATGAGAGAAAAGGCTGCTGAGCATGCATGTTATTGATATTATAGCATTATGTTTATGCATGTTACATTGCAGACAAAATATGTATTATTAAAGTAAAACAAACATATTTACAAATTTGAATTTAATAAATATAGCGCTGTAGTTTTCATCTAATTTCTAACATGGATAGCATAGCAATTCTTAGAGTAACAAAATATTTGGTTATCAAACATGGTTAATTTAGCCGTCATTATAAAATAGGTTCTTACCACAACTTAAGCCTAATGTGAGTCTCTGTAAAGTACTCAGTGGAAAGTCATTAACTTGAGATCTATACATCAGCAAAATTGAATGTGAAATCTAAAGAGCAACTTGGGGATTTCATCCCTTAGTGGACAATCTGTTTCAGTGCTTGGTTTCACAAGCTCCAGCCAATCACTGGATCAATTGAGCTCTTATAAGTCACTAGAGAAAAGACTCCTTTGAAATGCATTGAGGAAAGTCACTTGTTATAGTTATTAATCCCCGAGAAAGTTCTCTGGCCTGACATGTTGAAATATGTGTAATTGGGGGTGATACTCATTTCATTATTGACTGCAAGCTGACCCAGAGATACCATGCCTTCTATTAGTTATATATATATATATATATATATATATATACACAGACACTAATAGTAATTCCTCTAATATACAAGTTTATTTTAGTGTATGAATTAGGGAAATTGGATACTGTGTGGAAATTGCTTTGAAATGTAACAAAAAACACAACGTTGGATTCATTTAAACATTGTGAGTGGGTGCTGAAAATTTCTTTTTTTTCTTTTACTTAAAGTGCAGTACTCGCCAGGTGAGTGCCCACACAGGAGCAGAAGAGACAACCACGCAGGCGGGTCGCCAATCATTGTGGGCGGCCAGCGAGACACCGAGGAGGACTGGGGCTGCGGTGAGGGACTGAAATGGCTGCTAGGGGCTGGAAGAAGCACCAGGTGAGTAAACATATAATGTTGTCCTTGCCTCGGAAGTCCCTTAATCTCTTTCTTATATAATTTAAACAAAGTATCAAAGGATTGCCCTATTATCACAGAGAACAAATTGCATGCAGCAAAAAGTGAGATGACATAAGATAGGCATTGTCATTGTTTTGTTTTTGTTTTTTGGAGGGTTAGACGCTGGAGTAAAAGATGTGGCACTGCCTGATAAATTGGACGTTGGGTGATGCCAATTGTTAAAATATCAGTAATGGAAGATTATCAATATTTTACTATAGACTTACCCGGTCCACTATTCTTACGCCAACCCTTAATTCTAATGCTGAACATTACCCCCCTCCTAATGCCTAACACTAACCTCCCCTCCTAATACCTAACACTAACCCCCTAAGCTCAAAAGACTGAAACTAATAGCAAGATACTACTCAATTGGCTACTAGTAGCTGATTGGCTAGTCTAACTGTACTACCTCAGGGCCCAATTAGCAAAATTTAGCACAGGCATCTTAGTTAGGGCCTCATATTACATAGATGTCATAGGCAAACGCAGGGGGGGATTACAGCTGCCCAGAATCCCCCCTCAGACCAGGGTTGGTGTAGTGTCTGAGGACGAGCACAAGTTGAGACACCAGAATATCTGCAGGCATCCTGCAGCTCACAGCACCCCCCCCCCCCCCCCCCCCCAGCTTCTTTCCCTGCTACAGTTGACTTTGGATGGAGTAGCAGTGTGTGTACACTGTACAGAGCATGGAGCAGCTCTGGGGAACTTGACAGAGTCCGGTAGGAGCACAGCCCTGTGCCCTGCTGTGTGAATGCTTCCCTTTCCCCTTCATTAGCAATGTCGGCTGTCATTATTATCTGTATCCAAACCACTCCTGATCGATCCCGTTGTCAATTGGGAGCAGATCAGACATTTAGGAAATAATTGTCAGATCCTGTCAGTGGTAAGGGAAATTGCATTATGTGTACCCAGCATGATGTCCTACCATATTATTATAGTGTATTGTGCATGGCCAGTGGCGTAGCTAAGAAACTGTGGGCCCTGGTGCAAGTTTTACAATGGGGCCCCCAAAGCACTCTATACATGACAATTGATATGGCGCACCAAAACCTGCCAGTGGCAACTACAGTGTCAGAAGTGCAAGAAGGGGATGGGGAGCAGTCTGTTAATGATTACCACTAATTCAAGTATCTATAGAAGTGATTATTATCAGCACAGGACCAATAGAGAGCTAATACTGTGGTTGAGGGAGGGCCCTTTGGGGCCCCTCTGGCCCAAGGGCCCCAATGCGGTGGCTACCTCTGCACCCCCTATTGCTATGTCCCTGTGCGTGTCTGAGGGAGACCTTTCTGGAAACCCCCTCTTGAAAATCCTGGGTTTGCCCCTGGATGTGGGGAGATTGTGCAATCAATATTGCATCATTGATAAGCACTTAAACAATGTATTTATTTATCTGTTATTAGCATTGTTGTGATATCTGTTTGTCCTTGCAGACAGTTTTATCTTTCTTCTGCAACATGCTGCTATAAAACAATTAAAAACTATTTTGTTTCACTTTACCATAGTTTCAATTCCATATGTTTTTGTGGTGTTAAATCTAGTGCAATACATGTGTTTGTTGTTTTCCTTATATGATCCCCTATATTGCTATGGCCTCAATTCACTAAGATCATGCAGGAGATAAAAAGGCAAGAGAAAACTTACCTCCACACATCGATCTTGCCTTATTAAGGCGTAGAGATACGTTTTCACAGTGAGAGAGTTATCTTATCACTTCAGTCCTTAAAGAGGAACTCCAGTGAAAATAATGTAATAAAAAAGTGCTTCATTTTTACAATAATTATGTATAATTAATTGATTTAGTCAGTGTTTGCCCATTGTAAAATCTTTTAAATTCCTGTTTCACATGATGACATTTATCACATGGTGACATTTTTACTGTTGGCAGGTGATGTAGCTGCTGCATGCTTCAGTTGGAAACAGCTGTAAACAGCTATTTCCCACAATGCAATAAGGTTCACAGACAGGAAACTGCCAGAAGTACCACGGTACTCAGAGCTTCTTGTGGGAGGGGTTTCACTACAATATTGGTCATACAGCACCCCCTGATGGTCTGTTTGTGAAAAATAATAGATTTCTCATGTAAAAGGGGGTATCAGCTACTGATTGGGATAAAGTTCAATTCTTGTCTTTAAGTTACCTCCTCTGAAGTTATTTTCATATGCAGTTAATTAACAGCCTGTCATTAACTTTAGAATTCTGGAGTTATTTTAAGGATTGAAGAGTTAACTTTAGAGATCTCGCCTTAACTTAAAGAGAGAAGAGTTAACTTTAGGTTTGCCTGAGGTAAATTGTTTCCTGAATACTACATGCCTTATCACCATGGTGATAACTCTAGAAACGTTATTAAAGACAGAAGATAAGCGTAGTGAATTGAGGCCTATGTGTTAAATCCTTCAGCCTTTCTACACAGCATCTCATTAAGTTTCACATGTTCTCAGACATACCAAGGGCAAGACTCTTAAAAAAAGCTGACACATCAGATAAAAGTTTGATGCTTCTTTGTGTAATCTGAACAATTGCAAACCTTCTCAATGCTTTGTTAAAACAGAGTACCTATTATGGATATGTTTTATATGTTCTTCTGTCACTACATTGGATTAATTTTTGCTACAGTGACGTAGCTAAGGAGCTATGGGCAACAGTGCCAGTTTTACATTAGGCCCCCAAGCACTCTATACATAACAACTGATGCGGTGCACCACAACTTGTCATGGATAACCACAGTGTCAGAGGTGCAAGAAGGGGATGGGGAACCGTTTGTTAATGATCACTGCTATTTGACACACAATGACAATGATTATTACCAGTACAGGACTAATAAAGAGCTAATACTGTGGCTGAGGGTGGGCCCCTCTGACCCAAGGACCCTAATGCGGTTGCAACCTCTGCAACCCCTATTGCTATGCCACTGCACTGCTGCTTCCAATGGAGTACAGAGCACCACAGCCCCATCCAATGCAAGTGAATAGGGCCACCTGTCTACACAATTTGAAAATGTGTCTACACTTATTTTCTACACTTACATGATGTAGTAGGTAATGTGAATGGTGCTGAGTCTTTCAGTACAGTGCTCAAAGAATAGCAGGAAGAAGTGGTGAGTGCAGGGCTCTAAATGATCTAAAAGATCTTAAAGAAGACCTGAAGTGAGAAAAATCACCTCAGGTTGGATGCTTTACTTATTAGGGAGGAAAGGCTCTAGATAGCATACAGCCTACCCTTTCCTTTGTCAGGTCTAGGGATGGTCGGAAATGCCAATTTCCGATTCCGTGGTAATTCCGCATTCCGTCATTGCCAATTACTGCTACTGATTCGGCTTTCCGCTACTAATTTCCGCATTCTGATGCGGATTTCCGACGGAAATCGCGGAAATTTCCCAGACGATTTTCTCAAAAACTATAAAGTCTTTTTGAAAACTAAATCCCCATTCTCTGATTGGTATATTCATTCTGAGTCTTCTGATTGGCTTAAAATTACTGCATATTGGATAATGCAGATTTTCTGCATTTTACATTACAGTAAAAATACGTTGAATTTAGTGGTTAATAGCAAAGCCCCCGTAAGTCCTAGAAAAACAAAATTTTCAGTGTTTATTAAACTGAATCTTGTGAACAAGATGAAAAAAAAGTTTTCAAAAAGACCTTATTGTTTTTGAGAAAATCAAAGTTAAATTCGGCGGAAATTTCCACGATTTCCGGGGGAAATTCGCCTACCGCACTTGTATTACCAATTTCCGCATTCCGATGTGGAAATGCAATTTCCGATCGGAATTTCGGAAATTGCATTTCTGCGGAATCCAAATGAGCATCCCTAGTCAGGTCCATCATTACAGTGCCATCCTCTGGTGTAGCTAGTCAACCTCCTGGGCCAATTAGGTCTTTACTAGTGTCATTGAGATTAGTGCATTCCCATTAGGCATGTGTGGGCCAGATCTGAGCATGCCTAGTAGGAATGGGATAGTCCTTGGAACTACTCAGTGACATGAGTTGCACCAAAGAGCCAGGGGGGCAAATAGCTAAAGTGGAGGACAGTCAAAAGAATGATGGGACAGATGGAGGAATGAGAAGGCTCTATGCTATCCAGAATCTTCCATCTACTAAGGAAATGATCAAACTTGAAGTGAATTTTCTCATGTCATGTTTACCTTAAATTATTTTCCATGTCTTTGCTGGTTCTGCTACTCACTTTTACCATAGTTTGACAAAATCACAGTCGTTTCAGTAACTGTTCCCTAGAGAAATTTACAAGCAAATGTCCCTATCATAGTCATAGACACCGTGATGTCACTAACATAATCTAGAGATAAAGGGAACCACCAGCAGAGGGCTAGGGGTAATCAAGTAACTTACCAAATTTTTTAGCATCTGGGAGGAAACTGGAGTATCTGGAAGAAGCCAACACAAACATAAAAATATACAAACTCCATGCAGAGGGTATCTTGGTTGGGCTTGAACTTGGGACTCTAGTACTGCTAAGCACGGCTTAAAGAGAACCTGTACTGAGTAAAATTATTTAAAATAAACACATGAGGTAACTTCAAATTAACATTACATAGTTACCTTGCCATCAGTTCCTCTCAGAAGCGCACCATTTTCTTCTGACAATGATCCCTTCCAGTTCTGACAACATTTTGTCAGAATTGAAATATATCAGTTGCTGTAAGTTATTTATCAGTTGCTGTCAGTTATAGCTGAGAGGACAACTGATGTACCAAGTAATGTCTATGTTTTCCTATGACTCAAGTGGGCAATGTTACAGTTTAACAGTGTGCTGACCAGAAAGCTGTTATGGGGTAATGGCCATTTTCAAAATGGAGGACGGAAAATTCCCTTGGTCACAATGGACAAACCGGACGTGGGAAAGGAAAAAGCGATTGAGGAGTAGATTACACAAGTGGCAAGTATGACTTGTGTATGTTTATTTTGACTTTAATTTTCAGTTCAGGTTTTCTTTAATAATACCTTCCTAGAATTACACATGGATGATTGTCATAGGGTTCATTTAGCTGAATCAAAAAACATTTCTTCTTGGAAGTTATACTGAATTTCAGCTAAAGGAAAAAAATATAATGAACAGATGAAGGAAGCAAGTATACTGTAGGTCAAGGGACTACCATGTGAACACTTAGAGTAAGGTATTTCAAATTTTTGTTGTTGTTTGTTTATTTGTTTGCTTGTTATTTTGCATGCCACTCCTGTCATTGTGCTGATGAGTGGCTGAAAACTGCATTCTAGGCTATTTTCATTTTACAGAAAATCAGTTGAAAGAACAGAAATAGATTTGTATGAAACTCAACCAAGATGGGTTCATATAGTCTTAGGCACTGATACCAAACATATATGGACTTCTATTAGTAGCTCCACCCAAGAGACAGAATATGAAAATAGTAAATCACAGCTTTTTTAAGTTGTTGTTCAGCCATTAGCTGTGTTAACCCTTGGGCTGCCAGCTATTATTTAAAAAGCTACACGCCAGTGCCATCTATGTTTGTATTGTGTTTATTGAATATATTGCGTTTATTAAATTGTGTTTATTAACCCAAATCTACATGTACCAAATGGACTTACTGACCATATTCGTCAGTAAGGATTGTTATTGGGGTACAGATAAATTTGAGTTGATTGAGAAATATGCTAATTATTATGATATAGAATTATGCTAATTATTATGACAATCTATTGTAAAATGAATTAATCCAATTTTGTAGTGAAAGCATTTCACTGGTCCATAGCTGCATAGAATTGCAGTAACATTGCATATTTCTGTATCATCTTAGAATTATTTGGAAATTTCAAGTAAAGTAGAAGTTGTTACTGAGGCAAAACTTTGTATTAAATTCTTTTTAGACATCCATGGCGCAAGAATAAGAGAGAAACAAAAACCCTGGTAGATGTCGGCTGTAGGCAAAAGTGGTTTTGTAATTAAAGCTAAGGGGAACCTAAAAAAACCAAACATACTTATCTAAGGAAAGGGTTCCACTTCTCTTACGGTTCCCTCTTTCCAGCAGTCACCACGTTTGTGTCCCTCACTGCGGGAGGCTTCATAAGTCTTTGAGAGCCCGAGTGCTCCCAAAGATGGGCAACTCTGTACTGCGCATGTGTAGGCATGAGAGAGAGTGAGGTAGCGCAGGCACAGAATGGAGCTGCCTGTCTTCAGGAGCACTCATACTACCAAAGACTACTAAAGCCTTCTGAGGCTGAAACGGTACTGCTACCGTGGTGACAGCGCGGTAATGAGGGGAACGTGAGAGGAACAGGTAGGCTATATAGGACCAGAGCCTTCCCTCTCCTTAGGTAAGTATCTGTTTGTTTGGTTGCCATTAGCTTTAAATGCCTTGACATGTGTGTGACTTGGTAGCCCCAATCTTTCCTCCTTGGTGAAAGTGATATGAATGTTATAGTTTCTTTCTTACCACTAGTTTTGGTAATCACTGTTACTAGCATTATTTATTTCACGATAGTAGGACCACTGCAAAATAATAAAGCAACAAGCATCATCCTAATGCATGCTTTATTTTCTTTAATACCAGCAAATGACGCAGTGTATAATTTTAGATTTATTCTAGACTGGTTCATATTTATTCCGGCACCTAACTGGGGAAATGAAGAGCTGTTATTCAAAAGTGCTGGTTAAAAGCAGAGCAAGGACCATTAATTAGTACATTACAACAGCGCTGAAAGGTCAAGCTTTTGGTTTTCAACATTTTCTGAAAAGACCCAAAGAACAAATGTCAGTGTTTTCTAAAATCTGTAGATTCTGTAAAGAGACCAGTCTGATCACCTTCGTTAATTCTCAGAGTCATTTTCAATACATTTACTGAGAAGACATATGGTTCTGCTGAAAATAATATGAAAAATCATGCAGAAAGGTCATAAAGTGACACTTTAAATTAACATTGTCGGCATTACATCTATAGAATCAATAATGTCTGGAGTACATATTGCCGTGTATTGGGTGTCTTACATTAGTAATTATGCATAGTAGAAAAGAAATTCCCAAATCCCTAACCTCTTTTTTTCTTTTTTTTTTTTTCAAGCAGAGCAGAGCGGTGGGCTGGATTTTTAAAAAGTGACTGTGACTTACACTGCTGGGCCTAACAATAATAGAAGATTAAGCTCATATAGAAACTTAGAGATATTGCATAAGAAAAAGGTGCATAGCAAAAGGAGTCTTTTTTTCACATCACTTAAAATTGTTATGAAATGACAGGAACAATTGGTTATTTTGCCTTCTTGCAAATGTGCATCACTGTTTCCATGCACAAAATGTTAGCACTTTATACATTAAATATGATAATGATAATAATAATAATCTGTAGAAGTGCTATAAAAATATTAGGCATGTAAAGCTTTGTAATTTTTAAAACACTGTTGTTGTTTGTTTGTTTTTTTACTTTATTTTTATAAGGAACTTCTCTCTAAAGTTCTGTGATCCAAAAAGGATGCAAGTCATTGTTTAGGAAAAAAATCTGTTTATTCTAACTCTATTTCTTCCACCTCTAACCCACCAAAAATGAGATATAAGCAGAATTCCAGCCCAAACATTAATTTTAACTTTGGGAAGAGAAGAAAGAGACCATCATCTCCTTCTAGTTTTCATTTCTGAGTTACTATTAGACACAGACTCACAGACTGGTTGTTGTGTTTGATGGACATTTCCCTTCTCTAAACCAGCATACCCAACAATGCAGACATTATGGTTGTTTACATGTTGGGGGGGGGGGGCATTTATTTGAACAACAAGATAATGGGGCATTTAAGATTTGAGTGGATTTGTTTAGCATGGCATTGCCATGGGCAGTTTAGCTGCATTAGCAATTGCAACCCTCATTTCTGGCCACCTCAAAGACATAACCCCCTTCTGTTCCTCAGTAAATATCCATATACCCATGTACACCCATGAATGAGATACATAGGTGCCATTTTCATCACCTGCCATGAGAGCAATGATTGCTTAAAGCAGTTAGTTAACCTTGTGTGACTAATATGCTTAACCATGTTCTGTTGAGTCTATGGAGTCAATCACCTTTCTTGGCATTCAATTTCTGATTAGTAGGGATGGTCAGCATTTGAAAACAACTTTGTTCCATACAGAAAAACCTTTTGTGGTATGATAGTTTCCATCTGAAACACTAGAAACCAGGACCCCTGATTTTTCTGAATAAAAAGTTGTTTGAGAGTGGCTATCCCCAGTTTGTTCTTGACAATGTCTTGGGTCTTGGTTCAATCTAGAGAGAAAATGATGGGCAGTAATGGGGCTCAACCTCACCCCCCCCCCCCCCCCCCATCCCAAGGACATCCCCTGTGCAAATACCATTTGTATAATTATTCAGCCACATAACAGTTTCTGAAAGAGAAAGTCTGGAAAAATCATCATTGGTGTATATATATCAGGGCCGGGCCGAGGCATAGGCTGGAGAGGCTCCAGCCTCAGGGCGCAGTGTAGGTGGGGGCGCACAATTCATTCAGCTGTCATTCCTAATTGTGTATGAAGCAAAAAGAAATAAGAAAAGAGGATACCTAGCAGTGACTGCAAGCCAGATAACTAGATATTAAGGTGTTGGGGAGGTTGTGGGCCCTGTGGCCCTCTTAGTCTAATAGCAATCAGTGTGTGACAGCTGGGGTGGGAGATATGGAGGGGCGCACTTTGGTGTCTCAGCCTTGGGTGCTGGAGGACCTTGTTCCGGCTCTGATATATATGTTCCATATTTCCCTCATCTGCACTGCCATGCTAATCTACTCCACAATTACAGACTTAAAGAGGAACTCCAGTGAAAATAATGTAATAAAAAATAGTGCTTCATTTTTACAATAATTATTTATAAATGATTTAGTTAGTGTTTGCCCATTGTAAAATCTTTCCTCTCCCTAATTTAAATTCTGACATTTATCACATGGTGACATTTTTACTGCTGGCAGGTGATGTCACTGGAAGTAGCTGCTGTAGTAGCTTGCTTTTTGTAGTAGCTTGCTTTTTTGGCAGTTGGAAACAGCTGTAAACAGCTATTTCCCACAATGCAACAAGGTTCACAGACAGAAAACTGCTAGGGCCATGGTCCTCAAAGCTTCTTGTGGGAGGGGTTTCACCACAGTATCAGCCATACAGAGCCCCCTGATGATCTGTTAGTGAAAAGGAATTGATTTCTCATGTAAAAAGGGGTACCAGCTACTGATTGGGATGAAGTTCAATTCTTGTTCACAGTTTCTCTTTAAGTGCTTTGGTGAGGAAAGAGACTCACAGCAGGATTTGGTGTTATGATCAGTTTGGAAATAAAAGGCTAATTAGCTCAACCTGGAATCAACCTGATCTAGAAAAACACATGCTGTACACTCAGCTTACAAACTCGGTAAATCAGATTAGCGCTGGTAAAGGCTGCTATTATTTAAGCTGTTTTGTATGAAATGAGCATTAGACTTTGTAGAGATTATTTTTTTAAAGGTAAGTATATGTACTAGCGACAAAGGGCCATATTCTATTGATGAACACTGGCGACTTCTTAACTTAAGCGATGGGGGCATCGCCTAATCTTATAAAACTTTAGACCCCCCCAGGTGGAAAAGAACTCACACAGCTCACACAGCGGACCAATGGGGAGCCCAGGCTGCAGATTCAAAAATGCTTTGCCCGGGCTCCTTCTATGCGCACAGTAATTACAGTGTCAGATACACTGTAATTACACAACGGATTTTTCGTCTAGAGGCGTCGGGTGATCTGCGGCGGTATGTATGCAGGGGTGCCGGTGCAGCTACATGGGGGGTTTTTACAGTGTGCGGTGATCCGACGGGGAGCCCTGGGGGTCTTCTTATTAAAGGAGACCCCCAGATGCTGCGGCGGAAGATGTCGGCGATGTTCGGCGGGCGAGTGCGCATGTGTGGGGAGTGAGGCCGTGGTGCTGATGGATAGCACCACAGCGTAAACCTCACTCCCCATCGCCCGGTAATAGGGAACATCGCTCAGGCTTTCGCCTGAGTAATGCTCCTTAACGGTCGATCATCGCGCGAAGGATATGGGCAATAGGATTTGCTGGTAAGCCTCGTGCGATGGCAAGGTGATAAGTAGCTCGCATCTGCAAGCTACTTATCACCTTGAATAGGATATGGCCCAAAGTGTTGCTACCTGTTTCCTGTACAATTGTGATAACTATTAATAGTTTGTAAATAGCTTGAACAGCCCAAACAAACATTGATGTTTGAATCACAGCATCCAGGCTTGTTTTGCACTGTTGCTGTGATGACAGAGAGCAGGCACGTGCAGAGGGGGGTGCTCTGGGTGCCCAGGCACCCCCCCTTTTTAAAATCAGCAAAAAAGGCCCCTCTGATCGCGCAAAATAAGCCCCGCCCCCAACCACGGTAAGCCCCACCCACCCGCGAGAAGCCCCGCCTCTGTCTGGGGCACTTTCAGGTGAAGAGGCCTGGATAGGAATCCTAGTGTGGCATACTGACCTCACCCTCCACCTAGGACCCATACTGACCTCTACCTCCCCAAGCACCCATAGTGACTTTTCCCTCACCCACAGGGACCTCTCCATCCACCTAGCACCCACAGTGACCTCTCCCTCCACCTAGCACCCACAGTGACCTCTCCCTCCACCTAGCACCCACAGTGACCTCTCCCTCCACCTAGCACCCACAGTGACCTCTCCCTCCCTCAGCACCCACAGTGACCTCTCCCTCCCACAGTGACCTCTCCCTCCACCTAGCACCCACAGTGACCTCTCCCTCCACCTAGCACCCACAGTGACCTCTCCCTCCCTCAGCACCCACAGTGACCTCTCCCTCCACCTAGCACCCACAGTGACCTCTCCCTCTACCTAGCACCCACAGTGACCTCTCCCTCCCACAGTGACCTCTCCCTCCACCTAGCACCCACAGTGACCTCTCCCTCCCTCAGCACCCACAGTGACATCTCCCTCCACCTAGCACCCACAGTGACCTCTCCCTCCCTCAGCACCCACAGTGACCTCTCCCTCCCACAGTGACCTCTCCCTCCACCTAGCACCCACAGTGACCTCGCCCTGCACCTAGCACCCACAGTGACCTCTCCCTCCACCAGCACCCACAGTGACCTCTCCCTCCCACAGTGACCTCTCCCTCCACCTAGCACCCACAGTGACATCTCCTTCCCCAGCACCCACATTGACCTCTCCCTCCACCTAGCACCCACAGTGACCTCTCCCTCCACCAGCACCCACAGTGACCTCTCCCTCCCACAGTGACCTCTCCCTTCACCTACCACCCACAATCACCTCTCCTTCCCCAAATCTAGCAGTGATCCTGCCTACTCCAGCACCCACACTGACCTATCCTTCCCCCAGCACCCACAGTGATCTTTCCCTCCCCCAGAGGCTACCCTCCTGTCCCCTGCAGCACTTACAGGGACCTCCCATCCCAAAAGCAGCGCCCACACTGATCTCTCCCAACACACAGCATCCACAACTACCCCCTCCTCCAATAACTACAATGACCTCTCCCAGCACCCACAGTGACCTCCCCTTCCTCCAGCAGTCATACTGACCTCTTCCTTCCACAGAACCCACAGTGACCTACCCTTCCACCAGCACCCACACTGACCTCTACCTCCCCCAGCAACCACACTGACCTCTACCTCCCCTAGCAACAACTATGCCATTCATAGCAGTACCCACAGTGACCTCCCACTCCCTGCACCCACCGCAGTCCCACCGATATTCAGCACCCACATTACACTCAACCAGTAACCCCCACTATAGCAAGTACCCAGTACTTGCACCAAGCACCCTGCACCCAATACTTATATCCGACCTCCATATGGCACTTAGTACTTGCATCATTCACCCTATAGCTGGCACCCAGTACTCACACCCACTTGGCACAGTACTTGCACATTTTCTGAACTCACATAAACCAGTAATAGCACCCAAAGTACCTGCACTCAGAATCCACATGACACACAATGCCCACCCATAGCTGGCACCTAGTGCAGGCAATGCACCAAGTATTCGCACCAATGTACCTGCACCCAACACCCACATGTTTCAGCTGCAGTAGTTCCAGTTGCACTAAGCCTCCACTTGGTGCCCAGCACAAGCACCAAACACTCACATATGACATCCAGTACTTGCACCCAGAACTCACAAGGGCTTCAGTAACTGCAATCAACACCTACATGATGCTTGACACCAACCCATACAGCCAGAATGCACATGACACCCTGTGTCAGCACCCAGAACCCACATGGCACCCAGCATCTGCCTTTAGCACTCACATGACAACAAATACCCCACTAGCCATCACCCATTACCCAGATGTTACCATGTACTCGCTCCCAGTACCCACTTGGCACTCAGTATTAGCACCTAAGACCCACATGACACCCTATAACCCCCATAATCAACACCCACATGGCATAGTACTCACACAGCACAAAGTTCCAAAGCCATTATATGCACCCAGTACCCGTCCATGGCCAGCACCCAAATAGCACCCAGTACCCATCCTTGGTCTGAACCCATATGAGACTCAGTACTCTCCCATGGCACACATCCAGACCACACATGGCACTCCCTACTCACTCATGTCCAACACTCACATGGCTCCCTGTACCAATTAGCACTCACATGGCACCCACTATTGTTTATTGCCTTCTGCTACTCATTCAGCACCCAATACAGCATAGCATCCACTGCAAATAAACACCCAATACAAACTGAACCTTGGTACCCACAGCAGCTTGACACGGACTGTACTTTGGCACATCGGCATCCACTGCAACTTAGCACAAGCTGGACCTTTGCGTTTTACCATCTACTGCATCTGGGCACCCACTGCACCTTGGCACTTACTGCAGTTTTGCATCTACTAATGCTTAGCAACCACTGCATATTGGCAACCACTGCTTCTTTGCCTGAAAAGAAGCTTGGGTGCTGATCTAGAGGGACAGAGGTCCCAGTAATGAAAGGTGAATCCATGCCTACATTAGGCTCCACTGTGCCCACTCTAATAGTACGCACCTATGACTGCTGATTTGAGGGTGGTGGCACCAAAGAAGTTGGTTGGAAGAAGACACAAAGTCTGCCTGATACTTCTATAAAGGTGTGTGTGTGTGTGTGTGTGTGTGGTGGTGGTGGGGGGGGGGGTTAAGACTGCCTAGTGCTTTCTGGAGAAGGGGTATTACATACACAATTTAGCACGATTTATCGATTAGGGCCCCTTTTTTTAAATTTGAGCACCCCCCCTTGAGAATCCTCTGCACGGCCCTGACAGAGAGATCGGTAGGACACCTCCAATAATAGCTTCCTGCCTTAATTGTTCACATTAAAACAAAAACAAAACAACAACAACCCAGACATTAGCAGGCAGAAGAACTCTCTGTGATTGCATCCCAACTTATGTGCGGCTTCTTTCTCCCGTTACTTGCTTTGCACTGTGCTACCTCATATATATATATAAGTATCACTGTATGTATGTATATATATATATATATATATATATATATGTATATATATATATATATATATATATATATATACACACAGTGGGATGCAAAACTTTGGGTAACCTTGGTAATCATCATGATTTTCCTGAATAAATCGTTGGTTAATACGATAAAAATGTCAGTTAAATATATCATATAGGAGATATACACAGTGATATTTGAGGCATGAAATTAAGTTTATTGGATTTACAGGAGGTGCGCAATAATTGTTTAAATAAAATTAGGCAGGTACATAAATTTGGGCAATGTTTTCATTGTATTGATTCCAAAACCTTTAAAACTAATTATTGGAATTAAAATTGGCTTGGTAAGCTCAGTGATCCCTGACCTACATACACAGGTGAAACCAATTATGAGAAAGAGTATTTAAGGGGGTCAATTGTAAGTGTCCCTCCTCTTTTAATTTTCTCTGAAGAGTAGCAACACGGGGGTCTCAAAACAACTCTCAAATGACCAGAAGACAAAGATTGTTCACCATCATGGTTTAGGGGAAGTATACAGAAAGCTGTCTCAGAGATTTCAGCTGTCTGTTTCCACAGTTAGGAACATATTGAGGAAATGGAAGACCACAGTCTCAGTTCAAGTTAAGGCTTGAAGTGGCCGACCAAGAAAAATCTCGGCTAGACAGAAGTGACAAATGGTGAGAACAGTCAGAGTCAACCCACAGAGCACCAAAGACCTACAACATCATCTTGCTGCAGATGGAGTCACACTGTGCATTGTTCAACCATTCAGAACACTTTACACAAGAAGATGCTTTATGTAAGAGTCCGCCCAAAGCACAAACAGAGCCGCTTGAGGTATGCTAAAGCACATTTGAACAAGCCAGCTTCATTTTGGAATAAGGTACTGTGGCCTGATAAAAATAAAATTGAGTTATTTGGGCATAACAAGGGGTGTTATACATGGAGGAAAAAGAACACTGCATTCCAATAAAAACACCTGAAATCTACAGTAAAATTTGGTGGTGGTTCCATCATGCTGTGAGGCTGTGTAGCCAGTGCCGGGACTGGGAATCTTGTCAAAGTTGAGGGATGGACGCATGGATTCCACTCAGTATAAGCAGATTCTAGAGACCAATGTCCAGGAATCAGTGACAAAGCTGAAGTTGTGCCGGGGCTGGATCTTTCAACAAGACAACAACCCTAAACACTGCTCAAAATTCACTAAAGCATTCATGCAGAGAAACAAGTACCACGTTCTGGAATGGCCATCTCAGTCCCCAGACCAGAGTATAATTGAAAATCTGTGGTGTGAGCTGTGCATGATCGGAAGCCATCAAACCTGAATGAACTATAGATGTTTTGTTAAGAGGAATGGTCCAAAATACCTTCAACCAGAATCCAGACTCTCACTGGAACCTACAGGAAGCGTTTAGAGGTTGTAATTTCTGCAAAAGGAGGATCTACTAAATATTGATTTCATTTCTTTTTGTGGTGCCCAAATTTATGCAACTGCCTAATTTTGTTGAACCACTTGAGGACCCAGCCTTTACCCCCCCCTTAAGGACCAGCGCTGTTTTTTGTGATCTGTGCTGGGTGGGCTCTGCAGCCCCCAGCACAGATCAGGTGGCATGCAGAGCGATCAGATCGCCCCCCTTTTTTCCCCCCTATGGGGATGATGTGCAGGGGGGGTCTGATCGCTCCGGTCGATAGGCATGTTGCGGGGGGGGGGGGGGCACCTCAAAGCCCCCCTCCGTGGCGGAATTCCCCCCCTCCCTCTCCTACCTGTCCCCCCTGGTGATCTGGGCTGCACAGGACGCTATCCGTCCTGTGCAGCCTGTGACAGGTTGTCCTCTGTCACATGGCGGCGATTCCCCGGCCGCTGATTGGCCAGGGATCGCCGATCTGCCTTACGGCGCTGCTGCACAGCAGCGCCGTTCAATGTAAACAAAGGAGACATACGTCTCCTGCGTTATCAGCGGCTCGCAGGCTATTCACGGAGAGCAGCTCTGTGATCTAACAGGAAACGGCCGTTCCTGATTAATTATGGAGGCACCTGGCGACGCAGATTTGCTTTGCTGGTCCTCCAGCTACCACTTTGCCGCCGCACGGTATGAGTGTGCGGTCGGCAAGTGGTTAAACAATTATTGCACACTTTCTGTAAATCCAATAAACTTAATTTCACTTCTCAAATATCACTGTGTGTGTCTCCTATATGATATATTTAACTGGCATATTTTATCGTAACAACCAACGATTTATACAGGAAAATCATGACGATTAAAAAGGTTGCCCAAACGTTCGCACCCCACTGTATAGATAAAGACATAGATAGATATAGATATATATATATATATATATGTGTGTATATATATATCCTCTATAATAAAACTCAAGTGTCTCTGCGTCCCATGTCCCTGTGTGTGTGTTTTGTTGTACTGCGCATGTGCAGGGAGGGATGCAGAGAGACTGAAGGGGAGGAAGGGGCGGGCACGTGTGCGAGTGAGCAGCGGGTGTGCGCGTGCTACGACGGACGTGCACACGCGATGGTCGGGTGACAGGCGCGCAGTGACAGACCACCCCCGTTTTTAGACGGGCCAAGGACACTAGTATATATATATATATATATATATATATATACACAGTATATATTTATGGAAACATAACAGGCTGTGTATGCTCTGGATTTGGTCTTACTTGAGATTCCACTCAGCGCCTGTTGTCAAATCTTACTAAATAAGACATTTTTTCAATGGGCATGCCTATTGCTAACCATGAGTTCTTAGAAAATAAATAAATAAAAAGGTCAGGTTCAAGCCAGCTAGAAACCAGGCTCTCTGAGAATTATACTCAGAAATCAGCAGATACAGTATATAGTTCTGTTCTGAAGATACAGTACAAAAACACATTGTTTCATGTAATGAATGAAATTCCTGGAGGAGCAAGTCTATGTTTATGGCTATTCGCTGATATTAGTAGAATATTATGGTTTGCAAGGAACAGCATACAGTTGCTTGCAATACATATCAACTTGCAGACTGCAATTACCTCTACCTTGTACCTGCATACTACATTTGCTCACTTTCCTATTGGCAGCAGAAGAATAATATGTCTGCAATAAGTGTACTGGATTTGAACAAACTTGGGGTGGAGTAAAGACTGACTGACAAACTAATCTTGTTTCTCCCAGTTACTCACTTCTGTGTTAAACATTTTTATTCAGGTAAAATAGTTTAGCTCAATGTAAGGTTATTAGGTTATTTCTATCTAAATATATAATAGTGTGTGTGTGTGTGTGTGTGTGTGTGTGTGTGTGTGTGTGTGTGTGTGTGTGTGTGTGTGTGTGTGTGTGTGTGTGTGTGTGTGTGTTTATGTGCTGCAATCACTCGAAAACGCCTTGATCGATTTCAATAAAACTTGATATGCAGATACCTTACTACCTAGGAGGATATGTTCTGGAGGTCTTGCATCCACCCTGCACACCTGGGCAGAACCACAAACAGCCAATCAAAATTCACCCATTCAAGTCAGTAGACAAAATGCAGAGGGCTGCCATTCTCACAGTAATAAAGCCAGAGTCTCCAAACTTTTCTCAGTTAGTCACTTTGTAACCAAGGCGAAAATTTCAGGGAAAGTGGATGGAGCATAAAAGAACCAATACAATTTCAGCAAATAACTTTCAAAAGGAAAATGCAAACTGCAGCCATTGTTAAACTGTTAATAGCAGGGTTCTCAAACTTAATTAATATTCAGGACAGTGGGTGGAGCCTACAACAGCCAATCAAAATTCACCTATTAATTTTCAAGGGGAATATTTAAACTGCTGCCATTCTTACACCATTTATGGCACAAGACTCAAACTTGCTACAGTTGGTCATTGGGTGACTGGGGTTCCAATTCACTAAAGGGGCGGAGACACAAACAGCCATACAGATTTATTTGCTTGATAAACTGCTTCAATTCTCATTTTATTGATGCCAGGAACCCTAAAGCTCACAAACTTGGTCATTGCGTGACTGTTTGTCAAAGTTTCAAATAGTGGACAGAGCCAAAAATCCACACATTTTTCACTGGGCAAATTTAAATTGCAGCCATCTTACATTAAAGGAAGGGTTGTCAAACTTACCACAGTTGGTCACTGGGTGAATGAGATTAATATTGGGTGACTAAAATTAATAAGGTGGGTGAAGCTTACAGCAACCATCAAAAATCACCTATTGATTTTCAAGGGAAATGTTTAAATTGCTGTCATTCTTACACTATTAATGGCAGAGGCCTAATACCTGGTACAATCGGTCATTGAGTGACTGGGGTTCCAATTCAGAAAAGAGGGAAGAGCCACAAATAGCCAATCAGATTTGTTTCCTGTCCATGGCAAAATGTAAATTATTGATGCCAAGAACCTCAAAGCCAGTGGTGCTCACCGCCAGGTCGTGATCACGCTTACGCGTGGATTCACGACCATTTTGACGCATTCCGCCTCGGACACGAAAATCCGTGAATAGATTTTCAACCACGAAAATCTACTTCGGCTTCGCGTGAATGCGAACAGAAATCCGCATTCACGCTCGTGAAACCCGGCGCTGAAGTCGTGGTTTGCGGAAATGCGTCAAACTATGCGGAAGTGACACATTGCAGGCCAATCAGAGTGCCCCAGCCAGGCCCTAGCAACCAATCACAGGAGGGGAGCTATGCCCTCCCCTCCTGAATATAAAGCGGCGGCCATGATGGAAAAGCTCTGTCCTTGCTAGACTGTGGTGCTGAGAGGATTATCTCCAGGCCATTGTTGTTTGAGCAAGTGCATTTATTGTGTTAAAAACAAAGCGTTTTTTTTGCTAACACTGCTCTTATACTGTACACAGTTAGCTAGTCAGTGAGTGATTGCTGTAGTTAGTTGTAGTCAGTGTAGTGTAGTGGGAGTGTGGGAGTCTAGTGATTATTTAACTGTGTGTAGTGCAGGCAGGTTCAGTGCTGCAGTGTAGTCAGTGTAGTGGGAGTGGGGATTATCTGTGTGTAGTGCAGGCAGGCAGGTTAGTGCAACTGCAGTGTTCACTTGTATATTCCAGTGACAGTTATACACTTGTACTATTTGCAGGCAGCCAGTCACACCGCCGGTGCCGCCACTCTCTGCCAGCGCTGTTCATTCATTCTGTCAGTGACCTTGTGCCGTACCCAGTGCCCACTGCTCGCTCGCTGGCATATGAGCATCTCATTACACAGTGTGACATCCTTGTGTGCCCATTGCATCCTTCAGTGACCTAGTTGTATATCCAGTGCCCACTGCTGTGCCCACTGCATCCTTCAGTGACCTTGTACTGTGCCCACTGCATCCTTCAGTGACCTAGTTGTATATCCAGTGCCCACTGGTGTGCCCACTGCATCCTTCAGTGACCTTGTGCTGTGCCCACTGCATCCTTCAGTGACCTTGTACTGTGCCCACTGCATCCTTCAGTGACCTAGGTGTATATCCAGTGCCCACTGCTGTGCCCACTGCATCCTTCAGTGACCTTGTACTGTGCCCACTGCATCCTTCAGTGACCTTGTACTGTGCCCACTGCATCCTTCAGTGACCTTGTACTGTGCCCACTGCATCCTTCAGTGACCTAGTTGTATATCCAGTGCCCACTGCTGTGCCCACTGCATCCTTCAGTGACCTTGTACTGTGCCCACTGCATCCTTCAGTGACCTTGTACTGTGCCCACTGCATCCTTCAGTGACCTAGTTGTATATCCAGTGCCCACTGCTGTGCCCACTGCATCCTTCAGTGACCTTGTACTGTGCCCACTGCATCCTTCAGTGCCGTTGTACTGTGCCTGGTGCATCCTTCAGTGACCTTGTACTGTGCCCACTGCATCCAGTGATTCATTACTAGCAACATGTCTGGCAGGGTTTCGCGGGGTGAGAGGAAAGGGAGTTCAATTGCCTCAGCCACTTCTGGGACTGCTCCACGTCCAGGGAGAGGACGCCCAGCTGTACGTGATCGTGATGCAGCAGAAAGGGGGGCAGCAAAGCCTGGACCGAGTCAGCAGACGCCATTGTCCAAATATTTTAACGTTTCTGGTCCCCGTGTGGTGGTTGAGCAAATGGAACCTGACGTACTCATGGACATCATGACTTCCTCCCAGACCTCTACTGTGAGCACCACTCCAAGCAGCAGCAGCAGCCAACGTCCCACGCTTGTTGTGACATCCACCCCAGCACCCACTGGTCAGCAGCCCTCCCAGGATGACAGCGTTCTGTCCCTCAGTCTGGCTTCTGGGAACCTGGTGATGCAAGAAGCTCAGGACTTACTGGGGACTGATGTGGCAGAGATTGAGATCGGGCCACAATCACAAGCGTTGTTGAGTTCTGGTGATGAAGAAGAGGGGTCTGTGTCTGGGGATGTAGGGACAGAAGAGGAGGCGGTGGAGTCAGAGCTGGATTATGAAGATGCTGCTGATGATGACGACGTTGTGGACCCTAACTATGTGCAGCCTGCTGAGTCCGTGGAAGAATGGTCAGAGGCAGAGCAGGATGACGAGTCACCTCGGCCTAGGCAAGGGATATCGCCATATGTCAGGCAGGGGCAGGGGCATAGGCAGCAGTGGGCGTGGAGGAAGTAGACAGGACACTGCTTCAGCCGGCACCACCACCATGCAACCCCCGGCAACTACTACCACACATTGTTCCGCTGCACCCTCTGCTAGTGGGGGCCGCAGTAAATTAAAGTCACCAGTGTGGGATTGCTTTGAGGAATGTACTGATGACAAAAGGTATGCGGTGTGCAGGTTATGCAGCAAAAGATTGAGCCGTGGGAAAAGTCTGAGCAAGATGGGAACCTCATCCCTCCAGGGCCACCTGAGAAGCCGCCACTGCCGCGAGTATGCGGAGTTTAAGAGGAAGCAGGCACTGCTGGCAGGGGTTCCTGAGAGCAGAAGGCCCACCAGCGCAGCAGCATCATCCCTCCCTCAGGGTCGTGAATCCCCCACAGCAGCAGCAGTAGTAGCACGCAAGCGCTCTTCCACCTCGGCTACTCAGGACACAGACATTGAGGCTGGCAGCCAGTGTTCGTCTCTCTCCTCTGTCTCCCCTGCATCCCAGCGTCGTCAGACCCTGCTGAGCGACACCTTTCAGGGTCTGACCAAGCCTCTGCCTCCAAGCCACAGGCGGATCCGCAAACTAAATGGCTTGCTGGCCCGGGCCATGGCATCACAGCTGCTTCCCTACTCCCTGGTGCAGGAGGGGAGCGCCATGCGGACGCTGCTCCAATTTGGCATCCCCGAGTGGCAAGTCCCCAGTCGCCACTATTTCAGCAGGAGCACGATCCCAGCACTCCACAAGTTTGCGGTGGAAAACGTGGCCCGTTCCCTGGACTACTCTGTGGGCAAGCGGGTCCACGTGACCATGGACTCGTGGAGTAGCAGATTTGGGACACGACACTCCCTCAGCACCCGGAAAGCAAGCCCGCCTCGGCAGCAGCAGCGCCAAGCCTCGGCACTGCCAAGCCCTTTTAAAATTGGTGACCCTGGGGAAGGAGAGGCTTACGGCCACCAACGTCCTGGCCGCCCTCAGGAAGCAGGAGCGAAGGTGGCTGACCCCCAGAGGCCTGGAAGTGGGGTATGTGGCAGCCGATAACGGGGCCAACCTGGTGGCAGCAGTGCAGCAGGGAAACCTCCAGCACATCCCCTGCTTGGCCCACATGCTCAATCTTGTGGTGCAGCGCTTCTTGCGCACCTACCAGGGGATGAGCGAGCTGCTGCAGGATGCCCGGGCGGTGGTACGCTTTTTCCGCCTGTCAGCCACTGCCTCTGCACTCTTGTCCACCTTACAGCATCAGTATGGAAGGCCACAACACCGGATGATCATCGACATGCCAGTTCGCTGGAATTCGACTCTGGCCATGTTGGAGCGGCTGTGTCAGCACAGGCTGGCTCTTAGGGCCTACATGCTAGTCCCAAGTGTCCCCAGCAACCAGCAAGTCCCCATGATTACTGCCACTCAGTGGACACTGATGCAGCAAGTATGCCTGGTGCTGAGTCCCTTCCTGGAGGCAACCAAGATGGTCAGTGAGGAGCGGGCCTCTGTGTGCCAGTGGGTGCCCTTGGTTTGTCTACTGGAGCAGGCAATGGACAATTTAATTGAGCGTGGGGATGAAGCCCTGAGGCAGTTGGAAGAACAGGAGCAGATGGCAGCACAGTCCAGCTCAGAGGAGGGCTCACAGCAGGTAGTGGAAGAGTTGGAGGTCCCTAACCTGAATGAGGAGGAGGAGCAGAGTGCAGCAGGTGTTGTACGTGGATGGCGGTTTGAGGAGGACAACGACATGGCACAGGAAGAGGACAGGCATGCGTTATGGGACAATGGCGAGGACGAGGAAGATCTTGCTGGCAGGGCCCACTTGTTTCCCATGGCTGTGCACATGTTGCGCTGCCTTCGCAGGGACCCCCGGGTGATCCAGATGCGTTCAAGGGAGGACATCTGGATTACCTTGATGCTTGATCCCCGTCTGAAAGGGAAACTGGGAGACTTAATGACGCCATCCACCACCGAGCAACGCACAAGGGAGTTGAAGGAGGCCCTTGTGCGCAGACTACTGGAAGCATTCCCCCAGCCTTCCACCCCCACTGTAACTGCTCTCCCAAGCCAGCAAGAGGTGCCTGCCATTGCCACTAGCAGCACAACAACAACCACCAGCAGCAGCAGCAACTGGCGCCCCGGAGACCTGAAGAGCCTAAGCAAGAGCCTGTATGCAGTGCAGCAGCCCAGAACAGAGGTGCCCGCCACAGCATCCACCACCAACCAGCAACGACTGACCACCATGGTGTCTGACTATATGGGGTCATCCAGCGGGCTCAATGACACCGACAGCCCCATGGACCCCTTGGAGTACTGGGTCAAGAGACTGGACATCTGGAGCGAGCTTTCCCAGTACGCCCTGGAACTCCTATCCTGCCCTCCTTCCAGTGTCCTCTCAGAGAGATGCTTTAGTGCGGCCGGTGGCGTGGTCACAGAGAAGCGCTCTCGGCTCTCCCACGCCTCTGTGGACAAACTCACCTTCCTGAAAATCAACCAGGCTTGGGTGGAAGGTGAGTTCCTGGCCCCTATTGTCGGACACAGGGGGACATGAAGTGGCTGCTGCATGTGCTGTTGTTAACTATGCCTGCCTTTATAAAGACAGTTACTACCTGCCTAGTGCCTACCTTGGTTAATTTTTTGGTGTTATGGTACTACTACCAGTAAGTTGCCATGGTCCTCCTTCTGAGCTGCTGAACTGACCGAAAGCTTTGTCCTCCTGACTCATTCACTACTACACTCTGCGTTCACACTGCCGGGTCACTGGGTGCATTTAATTTTTTGGCCAGCACTATGACGCTGTGCTGCTACTACTAGCACCAGTATGTTGCCATGGTCCTTCTGTGCTGCTGCTGCTGCTGAACTGAACGCCCGCTTTGTCCTCCTCCTCCTGACTCAGTCGCTACCACGGTACCACCAATGTACTCTGTCTGCGTTCACACTGCCCATGTCACCGGGTGCATTTAATTTTTTGGCCAGCACTATGACGCTGTGCTGCTACTACTAGCACCAGTATGTTGCCATGGTCCTTCTGTGCTGCTGCTGCTGAACTGAACGCCCGCTTTGTCCTCCTCCTCCTCCTGACTCAGTCGCTACCACGGTACCACCAATGTACTCTGTCTGCGTTATCACTGCCCGGGTCACCGGGTGCATTTAATTTTTTGGCCAGCACTATGACGCTGTGCTGCTACTACTAGCACCAGTATGTTGCCATGGTCCTTCTGTGCTGCTGCTGCTGCTGAACTGAACGCCCGCTTTGTCCTCCTCCTCCTCCTGACTCAGTCGCTACCACGGTACCACCAATGTACTCTGTCTGCGTTCACACTGCCCGGGTCACCGGGTGCATTTAATTTTTTGGTCAGCACTATGACGCTGTGCTGCTACTGCTACTACTACCACCAGTATGTTGGCATGGTCCTTCTGTGCTGCTGCTGCTGCTGAACTGAATGCCCGCTTTGTCCTCCTCCTCCTCCTGACTCAGTCGCTACCACGGTACCACCAATGCACTCTGTCTGCGTTATCACGGCCCGGGTCACCCGGGTGCATTTAATTTTTTGGCCAGCACTATGACACTGTGTTACTACTACTACTACCACCAGTATGTTGCCATGGTCCTTCTGTGCTGCTGCTGCTGATCTGACCGCCCGCATTGTCCTCCTCCTCCTGACTCAGTCGCTTCCACCAATGTACTCTGTCTGCGTTCACACTGCCCGGGTCACCGGGTGCATTTAATTTTTTGGCCAGCACTTTGACGCTGTGCTGCTACTACTACCACCAGTATGTTGCCATGGTCCTTCTGTGCTGCTGAATTGACCGCCGGCATTGTCCTCCTCCTCCTGACTCACTCGCTTCCACCAATGTACTCTGTCTGCGTTCACACTGCCCGGGTCACCGGGTGCATTTAATTTTTTGGACAGCACTATGACGCTGTGCTGCTACTACTACTACCAGTATGTTGCCGTGGTCCTTCTGTGCTGCTGAACTGACCGCCCGCATAGTCCTTCTCCTGACTCAGTCGCTACCACCACTGCGGTCTGCGTTCACACTGCCCGTGTCCACTGACAACTCTGCTGCGATGTCATTGCTAATTGCTGCAAAAAAAACCACAAAAAAAAGTCACAAAAACCTCTCTGGGGCCTTTTTGGCATCAGCCACTCATCCTCCTCCAGCGGTACCTTCGCCGCCAAGTGCCATTGGAACTCGCCTTCACCTCTTTGACTGCTTAACGCGTATATCCCTTTTTAAAACCACTTATTACCAATTAATAGCCCCATTTAAAGTGTTGATTTCACTTTAAAATCCATTTTCTCTAGAAAAAAAAATTTGGGGGGGAATTTTTTATGTTGAAGTTATGTTGCCCCTTATCACCTCGATAATCCATGCAATTTGGGGGATTGTAGCATGTATGGGGGCTTTGTTATTAACGTTAAAAGAAAATCCGCCTCCGGGCGGGAATCCACGCGTGATTACGCCATTCACGGCAGAAAATCCGCGTGGTTGCGTGGACGCGAACGAAAATCCGCATGCGGCAGGGCCGAATGCGGATTTTTTTTTGCAACCACGCGGATTTCCAAATTCGTGGATGAGGCACATCCGAGCATCCCTGCTCAAAGCTCATAAACTTAGTCATTGAGTGACTGTGTGTCAAGGCTAGAAAAACTGGGCAGAGCCAACTACAGTCAAATGTTTTACATGGGAAAATGTAAACTGTAGCCATTTTCAAACTGTTAATGGCAGGGGTCTCATACTTGGCACAGCTGGTCATTGGGTGACTGGGATTCATATTCAGGAAACTGGGTGGAGCCTACTACTGCTAATCAAAACTCACCAATTGATGTTCAAGGGGAATATTTTAATTGCTTCCATTCCTACACTGTTAATGGCAGAGGCCTCAAACCTGGTACAGTGGGTCAAATTTACAAAAGGGATGTAGCCACAAATAGCAAAACAGATTTGCTTAATTTTAAAGGGAACATTTAAATTATCAATGCAAAGGACCCCAAAGCTCGCAAACTTGGTCATGGAGTGACTGTGTATCAAGGTTAGACAAAGTGGGCAGACCCAACAACAACCAATTACATATCTTGGCAATGCGGGGTTTTCAGCTAGTAGAAAATAAAACTGCATCTATCCTTGAATAGACCATGTTAACCAATCAATACCTACATTGAGGAACTAACTTTTCTGGAAAAACTTCAGTTCTTGTAGGGGGCAATTCTGAACTCTATAGACTGGGCATTGGTTTGGCTACCAATCGTCTTATTGTGGTACTAGATGTCAGATTAAAAATCATAATAGCCGCTATATTAATTTGTTTAATTGTACGCACATATGACAAAGTATTATTCTTGTGACATATTTTCTTTAAGGAGGAAATTGTAGAAAATATTTCTACAAGGTAGTAGTTTGAATCTTGTGGAAAACGCTCTGTTTTTGCCGCTAATGGACGTCTATGGGATGCAGAAAAAAACGCATAAAAAAAACACATATGCGTTTTAAAACCTGAGTTTTTAACAATGCAGGTTTTGTTGCATAATATTCATAAATGCATCAAAAACGCACATAATAAAATTCAATGGGAATGCAATGGTATGCGTTTTCCATGCATTTTCCATGCGTTTTTATATGCGTTTTTTTCCCAAAAATATATATAGATTTGCTGTTGTCTTCCTAGTGATTTGCATAAAAGGAAATATAAAAACGCATGGAAAACGCATACAAAACGCTTATGCGTTTTGTATATGCAAACCGCAAAGGCATTAAATGCACACAAAACGCTTGAAAAATGCATTGCAAATGCACCAAAATTGCAGTAAAAACGCACAAAAAACACACACACCATAAAATGAAAACATGACATAAGACACAGCCTTTCACGTTATGTTATGTGTGCACCTAGGCTGAAAAAAAATTCAATAAAAACAGACATATGTCACAAGAAATAGGGGAAAAAACTGTTTGAGGCCTCATTCACACCTAAAATCGAAAACGCAAGTGTTTTGTGTTTTTGTGTGCTTTTTTCCCCCTCCCGGAGCTCCACTCCGCTTTTCTAAACGCTTTTCCAGAGCAGTTTTGTAATTCACTCCCTGACGCAAGTCAGGAAGTGAACTCTTTGACCCGGAAAAGAATAAATACAATGTATTAATTCTAAAAAAAAAATGCAAACGCAATTGCCGCGGTTTTGTGAGCGTTTAGCGCTCTTCCTATACCTTCCATTATAGCAAAAATGGTACAGGCACTGCTTTGCTGAACACACAGCGCACGAACCGCACTGATATGAACCTTCTCATAGAGATTCTTTGAACAAGCATTTTGTGGGTGATTTTAAAAATCACCTGCGCTTGAAAAAAGGTTGAAAATGCCCCTAGTGTGAACGAGCCCTTACTGCATGAATATACACATCAATAGCTAATGTGACCTTCAGATTCACTTGCAAAATGTTGTAACTACTTTTGCCATTGAAAAGTCAGTGACAGTGGGTGACTTTCTGAATCACATACATTTTTGGATATTAGTTATGGGTTAAGTTCAGCCTTAGGGCCCGTTCAGACTATGTGCATTCCTAGCCGTTTTTTACAGAACGCATACAGAAGGATGTTACGCATAGAAACGGCTACTGTTGTTTTCTAATGGCCTCATTCACATTTATGCGTATGAGACGCATACGTTTCTCATCTGTATTGCTGCACGCAGTTCTGTGCGTCACGCACAGAAACTGACACAATGAAAGTCTACGGACGCGTACTAAAAACATGTACTATTGCCTTTTTAGCGTACGTTTCCCTCTGCGGATCCCATAATTCTTTTCTGTTTCCCGGGTCACATGTGTGTGCAAAACGCAATAGAAAACGCATGCGTTTTTCAACTTCCGGTTCTTTGAATTTATATGCGTTCTACAAACGCTGACAGTCTAAACAGGGCCTTACGATGCCCATACATGGTACAATTTTTTTTTTTTTTATTAGATCATTTTGTTTGATTATTCTGTTAGCTCAAATATAAAGATTTTTCCAACATGTCCAATCAGATATTTATTGAAAAAATAATCATTTGTTTTTCTTGATAGGGGAAAAAAAAAAAGATTATTTTTGACTTTCATTCGATTTGATTGTTTTGGTCAAATAAAGGGAAAATCAAACATTTTTATTATACCGTGTATGGGCACCATAAAGCAAGCTAAGTTGACTTAACCTTCCTGGCGGTAAGCCTGAGCTCGGGCTATGCCGCCGGAAGGCACCGCTCAGGCCCCGCTGGGCCGATTTGCATAATTTTTTTTTCCTGCACGCAGCTAGCACTTTGCTAGCTGCGTGCAGTGCCCGATCGCCGCCGCTACCTGCCGATCCGCCGCTATCCGTCGCGCCGCAGCCGCCCCCCCCCCCCCAGACCCCGTGCGCTGCCTGGCCAATCAGTGCCAGGCAGCTCTATGGGGTGGATCGGAATCCCCTATGACGTCACGACGTCGTTGACGTCGGTGACGTCATCCCGCCCCGTCGCCATGGCGACGGGGGAAGCCCTCCAGGAGATCCCGTTCTTTGAACGGGATCTCCTGATCGCCGATCGCCGGCGGCGATCGGAGGGGCTGGGGGGATGCCGCTGAGCAGCGGCTATCATGTAGCGAGACTTTGTCTCGCTACATGAAAAAAAAAAAAATAAAAAAAAAAGATTTGCTGCCCCCTGGCGATTTTTTAGCAAACCGCCAGGAGGGTTAAAACTCACAAAACATTAATGAAACAGTAGACCACCACATTAGGGTGTTTTATTTAGTTATTACTACTATTTAAACTTTGATTTACAAACCTAGTTGTGCACAGTAGTTGCAGCGACTGATAATAACAAACAAAAATAAGCCACTTCTAAAAACAATATCTAAGGCACGCCAAGAAAAATGTTATCAAACATATTCTCTGTCTTTTTAGTATGTATATATTATTCTTTGAAAAAATATTTGCTGGTTGATTTAAGGTTCTGCATATTGGTTGTTTGTGAGGAACAGATATAGTATTCTGCTGATACAAAACCGTGTGCAGCTGATGATAAAATATATCTTTTTAATGCATATAAAATATTTTTAATTTAATTTGTGTGCTTAAGCTTTTGGTATTTTGCCTAGATGGCACAATGATTGGTTATACAGCAAAAGCAATACAGCAATGTTGCTAGCAGAAATCTATGCCGAAATATGGGAAATAGGCAGCAATGGTTGCTGTACAGCACTAGTCTACGGTCCATCTACTCACATATTTCTTGAACTTCACTCTCAGTGTCACCCTTTCTGTAAAATGTTTATCACTGCAACATTGAAAATATCTTAGAATCTTTTTATACCTTTTCAAATTTCAGCTTTAAAGGTACAGTATTTCAATTCTGTTTTCTCTTGCTTTTTTAGATATCATTACCTTATTACTACATATACAATTCCCTTCTACTTAAACAATTAAATTATTAATTTAAAAATCTGACTTTCAAATTTATGTTTAGGTTAATATCATTTGTTGCTGTGAATTTTCATTGGCCCAGAGAAATGAGCCAATGGGAATTCTTAACCACTTGAGGACCGTGGGCTTTACCCCCCTTAAGGACCAGGCACTTATTTTCCATTCAGACCACTGCAGCTTTCACGGTTTATTGCTCACTCATACAACCTACCACCTAAATGAATTTTGGCTCCTGTTCTTATCACTAATAAAGCTTTCTTTTGGTGCTATTTGATTGCTGCTGCGATTTTTACTTTTTATTATATTCATCAAAAAAGACATGAATTTTGTCAAAAAAATGATTTTTTTAACTTTCTGTGCTGACATTTTTCAAATAAAGTAAAATTTCTGTATACATACAGCACGAAAAATGTGGACAAACATGTTTTTGATAAAAAAACCTATATTTAGCCTATATTTATTGGTTTCAGCCTATATTTAATGGTTTGGGTAAAAGTTATAGCGTTTACAAACTATGGTGCAAAAAGTGAATTTTCCCATTTTCAAGCATCTCTGACTTTTCTGAGCACCTGACATGTTTCATGAGGCGCTAGAATTCCAGGATAGTATAAATACCCCCCAAATGACCCCATTTTGGAAAGAAGACATCCCAAAGTATTCACTGAGAGGCATAGTGAGTTCATAGAAGATATTATTTTTTGTCACAAGTAAGCGGAAAATAACACTTTGTGACAAAAAAAAAAAAGTTTTTATTTCTTCTAACTTGCGACAAAAAAAAAAATGAAATCTGTCACGGACCCACCATGCCCCTCTCTGAATACCTTGAAGGGTCTACTTTTCAAAATGGGGTCATTTGTGGGGTGTGTTTACTGTCCTGACATTTTGGGGGGTGCTAAATTGTAAGCACCCCTGTAAAGCCTAAAGGTGCTCATTGGACTTTGGGCCCCTTAGCGCAGTTAGGCTGCAAAAAAGTGCCACACATGTGGTATTGCCGTACTCAGGAGAAGTAGTATAATGTGTTTTGGGGTGTATTTTTTACACATACCCATGCTGGGTGGGAGAAATATCTCTGTAAATTACAATTGTTTGATTTTTTTTTACACACAATTGTCCATTTACAGAGATATTTCTCCCACTCAGCATGGGTATGTGTAAAAATACACCCCAAAACACATTATACTACTTCTCCTGAGTACAGCGATACCACATGTGTGGCACTTTTTTGCACCCTAACTGCGCTAAGGGGCCCAAAGTCCAATGAGTACCTTTAGGATTTCACAGGTAATTTTTGTTTCAAGACTACTCCTCCCGGTTTAGGGCCCCTAAAATGCCAGGGCAGTATAGGAACTAATGACCCCATTTTAGAAAGAAGACACCCCAAGGTATTCCGTTAGGAGTATGGTGAGTTCATAGAAGATTTTATTTTTGTGTCACAAGTTAGTGGAAATTGATTTGAATTGTTTTTTTTCACAAAGTGTCATTCTCCGCTAACTTGTGACAAAAATTAAAATCTTTTATGAACTCACCATACTCCTAACGGAATACCTTTGGGTGTCTTCTTTCTAGAATGGGGTCATTTGTGGGGTTCCTATACTACCCTGGCATTTTAGGGGCCCTAAACCGTGAGGAGTAGTCTTGAAACCAAATGTCGCAAAATGACCTGTGAAATCCTAAAGGTACTCATTGGACTTTGGGCCCCTTAGCGTACTTAGGGTGTAAAAAAGTGCCACACATGTGGTACCGCCATACTCAGGAGAAGTAGTATAATGTGTTTTGGGGTGTATTTTTACACATACCCATGCTGGGTGGGAGAAATATCTCTGTAAATGACAATTGTTTGATTTTTTTTTACACACAATTGTCCATTTACAGAGAGATTTCTCCCACCCAGCATGGGTATGTGTAAAAATACACCCCAAAACACATTATACTACTTTTCCTGAGTACGGCGGTACCACATGTGCAACACTTTTTTGCAGCCTAGGTGCGCTAAGGGGCCCAACGTCCTATTCACAGGTCATTTTGAGGCATTTGTTTTCTAGACTACTCCTCACGGTTTAGGGCCCCTAAAATGCCAGGGCAGTATAGGAACCCCACAAGTGACTCCATTTTAGAAAGAAGACACCCCAAGGTATTCCGTTATGTGTATGGCGAGTTCATAGAAGATTTAATTTTTTTTGTCACAAGTTAGTGAAAAATGACACTTTGTGAAAAAAAAAACAATAAAAATCAATTTCCGCTATCTTTTGACAAAAAATAAAATCTTCTATGAACTCGTCATACACCTAACAGAATACATTGGGGTGTCTTTTCTCTAAAATGGGGTCACTTGTGGGGTTCCTATACCGCCCTGGCATTTTACGGGCTCAAAACCGTGAGTAGTCTGGAAACCAAATGTCTCAAAATGACTGTTCAGGGGTATAAGCATCTGCAAATTTTGATGACAGGTGGTCTATGAGGGGGCGAATTTTGTGGAACCGGTCATAAGCAGGGTGGCCTTTTAGATGACAGGTTGTATTGGGCCTGATCTGATGGATAGGAGTGCTAGGGGGGGTGACAGGAGGTGATTGATGGGTGTCTCAGGGGGTGGTTATAGGGGAAAATAGATGCAATCAATGCACTGGGGAGGTGATCGAAAGGGGGTCTGAGGGGGATCTGAGGGTTTGGCCGAGTGATCAGGAGCCCACACGGGGCAAATTAGGGCCTGATCTGATGGGTAGGTGTGCTAGGGGGTGACAGGAGGTGATTGATGGGTGTCTCAAGGTGTGATTAGAGGGGGGAATAGATGCAAGCAATGCACTGGCGAGGTGATCAGGGCTCGGGTCTGAGGGCGTTCTGAGGATGTGGGCGGGTGATTGAGTGCCCTAGGGGCAGATAGGGGTCTAATATGATAGGTAGCAGTGACAAGGGGTGATTGATGGGTAATTAGTGGGTGTTTAGGGTAGAGAACAGATGTAAACACTGCACTTGGGAGGTGATCTGACGTCGGATCTGCGGGCGATCGATTGGTGTGGGTGGGTGATCAGATTACCCGCAAGGGGCAGGTTAGGGGCTGATTGATGGGTGGCAGTGACAGGGGGTGATTGATGGGTGGCAGTGACAGGGGGTGATTGATGGGTGATTGACAGGTGATTGACAGGTGATCAGTGGGTTATTACAGGGAAGAACAGATGTAAATATTGCACTGGCAAATTGATAAGGGGGGGGTCTGAGGGCAATCTGAGCGTGTAGGCGGGTGATTGGGTGCCCGCAAGGGGCAGATTAGGGTCTGATCTGATGGGTAACAGTGACAGGTGGTGATAGGGGGTGATTGATGGGTGATTGATGGGTAATTTGTGGGTGTTTAGGGTAGAGAACAGATGTAAACACTGCACTTGGGAGGTGATCTGACGTCGGATCTGCGGGCGATCTATTGATGTGGGTGGGTGATCAGATTGCCCGCAAGGGGCAGGTTAGGGGCTGATTGATGGGTGGCAGTGACAGGGGGTGATTGATGGGTGATTGATGGTTGATTGACAGGTGATTGACAGGTGATTGACAGGTGATCAGGGGGATAGATGCACACAGTACACGGGGGGGGGGGGGTCTGGGGAGAATCTGAGGGGTGGGGGGGTGATCAGGAGGGAGCAGGGGGCAGGGGGGGATAAAAAAAATATAGCGTTGACAGATAGTGACAGGGAGTGATTGTTGGGTGATTAGGGGGTGATTGGGTGCAAACAGGGGTCTGGGGGGTGGGCAGGGGGGGTCTGAGGGGTGCTGTGGGCGATCTGGGGCAGGGGGGGGAAATCAGTGTGCTTGGGTGCGACATAGGGTGGCTGCAGCCTGCCCTGGTGGTCCCTCGGACATTGGGACCAGCAGGGCAGGAGGCAGCCTGTATAATACACTTTGTAAAGATTACAAAGTGTATTATACACTTTGTATGCTGCGATCCGGGTGCTAGTAACCCGCCGGCGCTTCCGAACGGCCGGCGGGTTACAGCGCGAGGTGGGCGGAGCCAGTCCCTGGCGGCCGATCACGCCACGAATGACGCGATCGCGCCACCCATGCCCGTAAAAGGACCACCACCATTTGTCAATATGGCGGTCCTTGCGGGGTCCACTTCCCGGCCGCCAATTGTCTATACCGCGGTCGGGAAGTGGTTAAAGGGAAATTCAAATAATATGATACCCAAGCTTCCAGTCAGTTTGTGCCATGAATCAAAGAATATCGGAATCAGAATCATTTATTTTGCCAAGTACAACAGGGGTTGTACCCGGAATTATTTTTGGCACAATACAGGGTCGGTGATGGTACAGTACAAAACAGTAAGCATACAGTCATATACATAAAGTAGTCATATACACAGCACATAACATCATAGCTAAAAAGGACCAGAGGTGTAGTCTGAGTTCTATGTGAGCAGAGCTGCCACTATATCTTGTGTTCTCGATGGCTGATGATGACCATAATAGCAGTTCCCAATGGCTATCACTGGAGTTGGGCTCGCATGGGCAATGACAATGTCTCTGGCAGCAGTGGAGAGGGGCGTCCTGCTGATCGATGGTGCAGCTCCTTCTAAAAGTCTACCTCCCTGCTTTTGTGGCCTAGACTGGACTGGAGGCATCAGGATCGGTCTAGGGATGGTCCACAAATCCCTAGGGGCAGTGGAAAGGATCCCTGGTGACAGAGCTGAGAGTGGTGGGGAGCAGGGTTGCGTGGTTTTCCTTAGCTGCAAGCTGTGTGAGGGACCTGCACCTCCCTCAGGTTGGTCTGGCTCTATAGCTTTCCTGGCAGCAATGGCTACAGTCTTGCTCATAGTTGTAGGTCCTGACCATGTGGGTGGCAGCCACAGCTGATTTTGAAGCAGCTGCTTCCCCGGCCCAGAGATGGTAAATCCCTTGACATCTGTAAGTGGCTGTTGGATAGCAGTGCCTGGGTCCATGGTCGCAGCCACATGGGTAGAAGCCCCTAAGCTGATCTGCCCCCATGATGTTCCCTAGCAGCCGCTATGCTGATCCGGCCCCCATGATGTTCCCCAGCGTCAGAGGCTCCGGTGGATGGAGTACAGGTATGCCTCAGGTACCCAGGGCAGGGGGAGCTTTCCTCTCTCCCATTTGCCTGGTTATTACACAATTTCAATTATGTCCCTATCACAATGTTTGGCGCCAATATTTTATTTGGAAATAAAGGTGCATTTTTTCAGTTTTGCGTCCATCACTATTTACCAACCCATCATTTAAAAAATAACAGTAATATAACCTCTTGGCATACATATTAAAAAAGTTCAGTCCCTAATAGAGGTGTACCGAACGCATCACAGTCAGCAGGCACATTGTAGCCATTCAGGCTACAGTAAGCCCTGGAGCCCCACCCCCCCCTTATATATGGCAGCCTCCGGCGGCCATTGCAGTCACTCGTGTGCCTGCTAGAGAGAGGAAAGGGACAGCTGCTGCAGACTTTTTCTCTTAGAGACAGATTAGTTAGGTTCTAGGCTGCTTTGCTTGTTCCTGACTGATTAATATTGCTTTTAAAGCACCCAGCAACAGCTCTTTTCAGAGCTCAACCTGTACATTTTTTTTTTCTGACACTTTTGTTGCATGCACAGCCTTGCTAATTGATAGTGTGTGTGCCACTGCCAGCAGCCCAGCACATTCAGTGACTAACTGCCTGTGTGTGTGACAGGGAGCTGCACATTGTACTACCCAGTACTGCATATACCCCAGTACCTGTTGTGTTTACTTAACCCACCTCATCACTGCATATACCTAGCGTTGTGTTGAGTGAACCCAGCTCACTGCATCTAAGTCTAACTACCTGTTGTGTTGAGTGAGAACCCACCTCACTGCATCTTAAGTACCTTTACTGTATACTGTTCAGTGAACCCAGCTCACTGCATCTAACTACCCAGTACCTGTTGTGTTTACTTAACCCACATCATCACTGCATATACCTAGCGTTGTGTTGAGTGAACCCAGCTCACTGCATCTAACTACCTGTTGTGTTGAGTGTGAACCCACCTGGCCACCTCACTGCATCTAACTACCTGTTGTGTTGAGTGAGAACCCACCTCACTGCATCTTAAGTACCTTTACTGTTGAGTGAACCCAGCTCACTGCATCTAACTACCTGTTGTGTTGAGTGTGAACCCACCTGGCCACCTCACTGCATCTAACTACCTGTTGTGTTGAGTGAGAACCCACCTCACTGCATCTTAAGTACCTTTACTGTTGAGTGAACCCAGCTCACTGCATCTAACTACCTGTTGTGTTGAGTGAGAACCCACCTCACTGCATCTTAAGTACCTTTACTGTTGAGTGAACACTGCTCACTGCATCTAACTACCCAGTACCTGTTGTGTTTACTTAACCCACCTCATCACTGCATATACCTAGCCTTGTGTTGAGTGAACCCAGCTCACTGCATCTAATTACCTGTTGTGTTGAGTGTGAACCCACCTGGCCACCTCACTGCATCTAACTACCTGTTGTGTTGAGTGAGAACCCACCTCACTGCATCTTAAGTACCTTTACTGTTGAGTGAACCCAGCTCACTGCATCTAACTACCTGTTGTGTTGAGTGTGAACCCACCTGGCCACCTCACTGCATCTAACTACCTGTTGTGTTGAGTGAGAACCCACCTCACTGCATCTTAAGTACCTTTACTGTTGAGGGAACCCAGCTCACTGCATCTAACTACCCAGTACCTGTTGTGTTTACTTAACCCACCTCATCACTGCATATACCTAGCCTTGTGTTGAGTGAACCCAGCTCACTGCATCTAATTACCTGTTGTGTTGAGTGTGAACCCACCTGGCCACCTCACTGCATCTAACTACCTGTTGTGTTGAGTGAGAACCCACCTCACTGCATCTTAAGTACCTTTACTGTTGAGTGAACCCAGCTCACTGCATCTAACTACCTGTTGTGTTGAGTGTGAACCCACCTGGCCACCTCACTGCATCTAACTACCTGTTGTGTTGAGTGAGAACCCACCTCACTGCATATAGCTAGCATACCCCCGAGATGGACAAAATGGACAACCCAGGTAGATGAAGAGGTAGAGGCAGACCCAGAGGAAGGCCACCAGGCACCGGCAGGTCTGTGGCTGTGCGAGGTGGTGTTGCTGTGATTTCATGCGGACCTGCCCCAAAATACAGTGCTCAGAAGAAGGCACGTGCCATCACTTCCCAAAATCGTGAGGAGGTGATTGAGTATTTAACACAGAACACCTCATCTCCCGCAGCCACCAGCGCTACAACAAGCACCACATCCGCTGCATTTGACACTTCGCAGGAGTTATTTGGTGGTGGTGGTGAAATCACTGATTCCCAGCCACTACTGCAACAACAACAAGAAGGCGCAGGTACACCACCTCATACGTCTGAGTTAGGTGGCGATAGTATGGACGTAACGTGTGTGGATGGGGATGATGGTGGACCACCTGAAGTTGGTGCACTTGAGGAGGTGTCTGAGGAAAGCGCAGCTGGCCAGGAGGATTATGATGACGATTATACGGATACCACATATGTTCCCGGTAGAGGAGATGACCAGGGGGACAGTTCAGAGGAGGAGTAGGAGGAGACAACTCCATGATAGAAGCAGAGGGAGCTCGTCCTTAGAAACAGCTGGGGGCAGTGTCCGGTGCCATGTATCGCCAGCTATGGCCAGGAAGCACACATGCCCTTCAACGTCAGCTGCTGCTGATGCCACCGTAGCGCCATCACCCCAGGGGGGCTCAGCGGTTTGGAAATTTTTTCACGTGTGTGTCTCAGATCGGAGCAAAGCCATCTGTTGTCTCTGCCAGCAAAAATTGAGCCGTGGAAAGGCCAACTCTCACGTAGGGACAAGTGCCTTACGAAGGCACCTGGAGAGAAGGCACAAACAGCTATGGCAAGAACACCTGAGGAAAAGAAGCACCCCTCAAAAGACAAGCAGCGGAGAACAACCGTGGCAGCCGTCACAAGGGGCTTCTGCTGCTCCACGTTCCCATGGTATTGTTCGTGGCTGGGGGGAGGAAGAATGGATACACTTTTAAACAATTTAAAAATACAACCATCTAAACTTTCAAACAATTTAAAAATACAACTATCTAAACTTTCAAACAATTTAAAAATACAACCATCTAAACTTTCAAACAATTTAAAAATACAACCATCTATCATTTTCAAAAAATGTAAAAAAAGGGCAAAAAAACTTGCCCTCCGTAAAACATTCTTGGCAAATGCTTTCGACTTGGTTTGTCTTCCGCTGGCTCAAGGGTCCATCTGACCACAGATGCCTGGTCTGCAAAGCACGGTTAGGGCAGCTACAGCATGGGTCTCAGCAGGCTCCCACTTCGGGCCGCAATCCAACCTTCATTCCCCGCGGTGACAATGGCAGACTTGCCCTCCATAACGGATTCCCGTTAAAGGATTTAAAGTTAATTCATTTCAAATACACAGCAGGGCCTCTAAAGTCCGCCTCCTGTATTGTTATTTTTGGTCACTACCTCGGGGCGGGCGTGCATGCCTACCTGCTGCCCTCCTTGGATGTGTAGTGGTAGCCGTTTCTCAGGCTCCACACCGGATTCCATCCCTCATTCCCCGGCCATTACCCGGGGTCACAAATGACAGACTTGCCCGCCTCCATATGATTCTCGTGAAAGGAATGTGGTGTCATCTTTGCCCGCCATAACTGGTTCTCGTTAAAGGATTTAAAGTACATTCATTTCAAATACACAGCAGGGCCTCGAAAGTCCTCCTCCTGTATTGTTATTTTTGGTCACTACCTCGGGGCGGGCGGGCGTGCATGCCTGCCCACTGCCCTCCTTGGATGTGTAGTGGTAGCCGTTGCTCAGGCTCCACACCGGATTCAAACCTCTCATTCCCCGGCCATTACCCGGGGTCACAATGGCAGACTTGCCCGCCTCCACAGGATTCTCATTGTAGCGGTACTGAACAAGTACACAGCAAGTAGAAAATGTAAATTAAAAACAAAACGTAAGCTTTTTAACAATGCCATGGAAAGTTGAGAAGGAAGTCACACATTACCTGACATCACTGAGTGAGGAAGAGCAATCACGCCATGTTGCGCAGTAGTCCAGCATGGCCGTCACTACACAAACAGCTGTTTGCGGTGCGTTACACAGTGAGTTTGGTGTGTCAGTGTGAAGCAGTACTCTAATTACACTCCCTGTTTGATGTATACACATGCAAGATGTTTGAAAGCACGTTAGGCCTGCAATTTAGCATTCAATGTGATTTCTGCCCTTAAAACGCTGCTTTGCGTCACATCCAGATTTTTCACCGGGACTTTTGGCATGTATCCCACTCCGCCATGCCCCCCTCCAGGTGTTAGACACCTTGAAACATCTTTTCCATCACTTTTGTGGCCAGCATAATTTTTTCTATTTTTCAAAGTTCGCCTCCCCATGGAAGTCTATTGCGGTTCGCGAATTTTTCCGCGAACCGAACCTTCTGCGGAAGTTCGCGAACCCGGTTCGCGAACCGAAAATCGGAGGTTCGCGACATCTCTAGTCCCTAAGGTATTTATGTATTTTTTTATTGTCTTTTTTTATGGGGTATTTTATTTTTGGGGGGAGTATGGAAGAGTGTGGGAGGGAAGGAGTTAATTTTAAATGTCATTGTAGGTTTTTTTTTTTTATTAAAATAATTGCATGTGTAATTTTACTATTTGTCCACAAGATGCCCTCAGTCATTTTTTTCTAAGTTTCCTGTAAGTGTACTATGTATACTTACAGGAAGTGAAGAATGATGAGGCTTCTTTTTGCAGCCAGCGATCTTTGCAACTGGTACTTATAATCAATGAATGGGAACTGCATTCCCATTCATTGATCTCTGGGCTAACTAGCCACGAGAATGAGCGCGGGTACAGGCGCACGAGTGAGCGGGATCATGGACAGCAGCGATTGCTGCAGAGGTGCATATATCTATGCCCCTGAGGCTTAGGTGAGGTTTTTAGGGACGTATATATACTGTAATTAAGGCATAAATGGTTAAAGAGAGACTGAAGTGAACAAACATTTCTAATTTTACCTGCTAGTTCGCTTCAGTACTCTCATTAGATATAAACCGCCGCATTCCCGCTGCAAAACAAGGGTTTTAGACTCCCCCAAATCCCCGGGGGGCAATCTGGCCGGCGCTTCCTGAAAGAGGCAGAGCTTTCAACTACAGCTCTGCCTCTCCTGATGTCAATCGCCGCAGATCGCCGCCTCTCCCCGCCCCTCTCACTCTTCCTTCACAGAGAGGGGCGGGGGAGAGGCGGAGATCCGCACGCCGATTGACGTCAGGAGAGGCAGAGCTACAGCAGAAAGATGGTCGTGGATGTTTGCCCCGGGGTTTGGGGGGGTCTAAAGCCCCCGTTTTGCGGTGGGGATGCGGCGGTTTACATCTAATGAGACTACTGAAGCGAACTAGCAGGTAAAAGTAGCAATTTTTGTTCGCTTCAGAGTCGCTTTAAAGGAGCTCTTGGTGTGAAACAGCTCTTTCTGGCATTTTCAAACTTTACTTTTGTGCATATCTTCTTGTGGTAGTACAACACATTTTTGTGCATTTACTGTATATCATCTATTTATTTATTATTATTTTTTTTTTGGGGGGGGGGGAATGTGCATAGCTTCACTGTTCAAATGTGCATAGCTTCACTGAAAAGAAGGTATTAAAACACATTTAACAACCTTTTCAGAGGATTATCTATTTTCATGAAACCCTTAGATGTTAGATTTCTTATTAACATCAATTTCCCTAAAGTTGCCCATTACTGATACAATCTTGATTGTAAAATGTTACCACTTCTATTATATAATACCTTAAGTATTCATTCAAAGTTTGTTTACTTAGTTCACTCTTCTACTACATAGATTTGGTACTATTACGCAATCAAAATGTACACAGTGTACCAACTTTTTGGGAAACGGGTTGTTACAGGAATTGTATGCTAGTAGTTTGCAATGTCATAATACATGTTGAGAACAAAAGACCTATTCCACACTTAGGACCTGAGCCCACTAATGCAGTTGTGTGCAGTTATGTCCGCTTTTCAGCAACACATCAATGTTACAGATGCTCAAAAGCGGACACAACTGCGTTAGTGGGCCCAGGCCCTGAAAGTCACTGGCCTTAAAGTGTACCTGAAAAAAGTCAAAGAACCTGAAAGAGGTAGTTTAAGAAACAAATAATATTGTGAATATTGAATGAACTCTGATTATTTTCGCTAATATTGTTATAACAAGGTGGCTTAGATGGAAAAGCCTAGCATTGCTGTTGATGGCTTAGCCTCTTCAGGATGCACACAATTGAAATTTTTACCCTGTATGGAGCCTCTTGCTTAAAGGGTGTAGATTGCAATCTCCCATCTCCACACACTCCTGCTGCTCTCATTACTCCATCACTGCTACACTTAGCTTTCTAATCACAGGCAAGCTTTGTGTGCTGGTCAGGAGCCAATTTCATTGGCTCCTGACCCTGTGATCACTGTGAGCCAATCACAACAAAATATAAAGAGCTACCTACTGTATATTTAAAATAAAAATATGCACCAGAAAAATGCTATACTTATGGCTTCAACCCAGACCCAGCATCCATAGAAGGGAGCATTCAGCAATTAACCTGGTGTATTCAGAGAATAGTAACTATGGCACTGGGCAGTCCTATATGTGTGTAACTGTATAAAATAAATACTGGAGATAAATTTAGTGTGTTTAAAAAAAATAGAACAAATACTCCAGTTTTATTAGGGCATACTTTCTATTCACTGTTTTTCATTGTCATACCTAGATTTTTATTTCAACCTGAAAATTCTTCTAATTTCGCAGCTTGCTTTTTCCAAATGTCTATTCTTACATTTTTGGCTTTGGAGCATGTTCTGCTCTGCTGGAGCTAAATGACTTATCCCAGTTAATTACATGGTATTCTTGTACTGTAAAATTGCATGCTCTTATAACATTTGGATGTCAGGAAACTTTAAATCATTCTGTTAGGGCTAACCTGCTTGTTCAGACACGACCCTTTAATATATTTCTTAAGCATCTGTAAAAGTCAAGGTAGGCTTTTAATAAACAGTCCCCACAAGGCTATTTAAATATATTCATGAAATGTATATGGCTTCTTGCAGGATACCTGATGATTATTATTCTATACGTGGTAGCAAAATTTGTCATATCTCAGTTCAAGAAATGTAAATCATGATGTCATACAAATGTACAATCCATTTTCAGCACACACAAAAAAGTTAAAATAAATAAAGTATATATATATATAATGAGTATTAAATTGCTAAATTACAACTTCAAGTGTCTTTGCAGCAAAAACACTGTAAATCATAACTGAAAGCTATGAATTTAAAGTATAACTCCACTTTTGTGTTTGATACCTTCCTTCTGCTCCTTACTTGCTACTTACTTACTGACTCCAGAAGTGTGCAGGGGGATAGTGTGGGAGAGTTCTCCTGACCTTATTAACTAGTATTGAGTCCTACGGGGCAGAGAGGCCTGGATTTATTTAATGTCATATTAACTGCTGCAGTCTTTTTTTGGAGGAAAAAAACACGTCACTGCAGGGGAAGGGGGGAGGGGAGGCTATAAGCCAGTTACTACTGTAGATGGAGAGAGTCAGAGGCTGACTTGCTTCTGTCTTGGGGGAGGGGTGGGTGGTGAGAGGAGACCAGTCACTCCTTGAACGAAATAAAGAACACAGGGACACCGAGAGAGCAATATAGTGTAGTATGTATGGACACAAGGGAGGATAATTGAAAAGGTAAGAAAAGAATACTCACATATAGCATATTATAAGTATTTATCTAAGTATTAAACAGCCTGCCCCTGCAGATCATTGGATGGCAGGCTGATTGCTGGGGCCCGCTGAGCACACTGACTGGAGCTCCCGCAAGCTCCTGTCAAATCTCATTCCTCACGAGATGACACATATATGACTCACTGAGGAAAAAGAGAGCTGCGGACCCCCGCCAATTTATATAGCACTGACATCGTAAGCAGCGATATACAGAGTATAGTCTTGTCACTTAACTGTCCCTCGGAGGGGCTCATAATCTAATCCGTACAATAGGCATATGTCTATATACAGTATGTATAGTGTAGTGTAAACACTGTAAAAACTAGTGCTTGCAAAAATTTTTGTTTAAAATAATACAAACTAAAAATAGTAGCATCATTCAAATACCACCTAAAGAAAGCTCTATTTGTGAGAAGAAAAGGAGGTAAAATTAATTTGGGTGCTAAGTTGTATGACCGAGCAAAAGAACGTTAAAGTTGTGAAGTTCCGAATTGTAAAAAATGGCCTGGTCACAAGGGGAGTATAAATCACTCTGGCTCAAGTGGTTAACAAGAGAGCAACAGTTTCTCTGATGTAACAGAAGCATGCAGGGAAAATAAAATCTATTAAAACCAATAAAATCAATAAAGAGGTGGCTTACCTCAAGGGTGACACCTCCCTTGAAAAAGAGTCAATGCTTAGATATTTGAAATAGCTGGCCCTGAAACTTGGCCTGAGGAAGTAAGTCTTAGGCACTTACAAAACACATTGCCATAGTGCAAATGAACGTTTCTTTTTCCAGTTGCTGTTTCATGCTTGAGGTAAGCCACCTCTTTATTGGTTTTACTGGTTTTAATATATTTTATTTTCCCTGAATGCCTCTGTCCCCCTGTTGTCTTTCACACCCTTCCTTGGAGGGCAGCTTCTTGCCAGCCCTGTGCAGTTGGCAATTTTGAAAGTACAGATTGACCCTTGTACCCGAATTAAGATGATATTTTGTTCCAGGCCTTATTGGTTGGTTGCCCTGTTGAGCAACCTTATTTTGTGAGAACCATTCTCTTTCATTCAATGTCTCTCTTGCCTAAGCATACTGCACCATCTGGCTCCTGCTGTCTCTGTTTGCTTTTCAAGGTACCTACCCCTTTTATCTTTCAAACGATACAATACTGACTAAGCTAATGCAATATATAACTAAGAACTTAATTGCCACAAATCTTTGCTCCCTGTGTCAAATCTTTTTTGACGTTGGAGATGGAGTGACTGCGGAAAACTCCTTAAAATAAGAGTTAAAACAGGTTTTAAGTCATAAAATAAGTTCTGTGAATTAGTCCCTATAAAACAATTTACTTGTACTCGTCTGCTAAATTGCCACACATTACACAATATTTTAATATTTAGATATTAGATTCCCTAAAAACATCAGATCTAATGAAAACCATTTAAAAATGATGGCCTCCTTAATCAATACTATATCATTTTGTCAACTGACCATTGATTGGGAAAGGTAGTTTTATAAGAAATCAAGTGAGCTAGAGTGCACAGTGGCCATTTGCAGGAATGACATTAGAGGCTCTGCAGCTTTTTACTGCAGCGAGTGGTACAAAATTTGTGGCTGCAACAGAGAAAAGATCTTCGCTGAGATTTGATCTAAGATTGGTGTAATATGGCAACATGGTGAATGATTGATATTAGGTAAGTATTGATTGTTTACTACTTTTACCATATGTATGCTTAGCAATGCCAGCATATGTCTTTCAGTCATGGAGTCTTGACATCCAGGCTTACAGTTAGCTTACAGTTTCGCAAGACCCTCTGCTATATAAATATCTGAGAAGCAGGGAACATAGCTGACAAGTGATCACTAGTGGGAAGGTTGTGTTTTTTATCAAGCAAGTTGCAACCCCTTTTCTGGGCACACTGCAGAATAATTATGGATTTCAGGAAACTCCAGTACTTCTACATATACACATGTTAGTGTCCTTATACTTCCTTGTGGTTAAAATGTCTTAAATTGTGTTCTGATTAGTAATCGAATATACTTACATGAATAATGGTATACCTAGTTACACAAATAGGTGAGGTTTAGGGAATCAGATAAAAACAGGTTTACAAAACAGTTTACTAAACTTCATGAATCTGTAGGTAAATCCACAACCTTTTGTTTCTTAACCTTAAATGTGCAAATATTAATATTTACAGTAAAAGTTGTAATGCACAATCATTTGCAAATGTTCACAATATTAACCTTTGGAGGATAAAAAATAATGCAACGTCACTTACGTGGGGCTTCTCCCAGCCCCTAGAAGTCTCTGTGTTCCTCACCGCAGTTCGGCTCTAACCCAGTCTTCTGCTGTCCTCTCCGTAGCAGCCAGCGACTTGGCCGGGCCGGCGGCTTCTGTGCATGCACAAAGGCATGCAAGTGCCACTTGCAGCCATGCTCTGGTAGCTGGGAGGTTCAGAACAGATGCAGTACTACTGTTCCTGTGCAGAACACTACCAGCCATGGGAACACGACCATGAGTGGTGCGTCGACCGACCCATGCATGCTCAGAAGCTTCTTACCCGGCTGGTTCACCAGCCGCTATGGAGGGGACAGTGGAAAACCAGGTGAGAGTCGAACTGCGACGAGGGACACAGAGACTTCTAGTGACTGGAAGAAGCACCAGGTAAGTAAATAGGAATTTTTTTTTGCCTTCTGTATCCTTTAAATGTTAATATTGTGAAAAGGTTAATATGGTACACATTTGCACATATTTATGAATTATTACTACGTTAAAGGGCGATTAGCTGCACGACGTGTACATAAATGTGCATTACTGATGTTTTAAAGGTTAATATTGTGCACACTTTCACTCATTCGTATGTCAAGCACATATTTTCATGACAAAAAAAAGTTGCGGATTTGCATACAGATAGTATCACAAACTGACTAACAGCCCTTAATTTAGTGTAGTGTAACCTAAATGAGGATTGCCAACTTTTACCTCCTAATACAGTAAAATCTCGCTATAGTAAAATCTGACATAGTAAACCTCTGGATATAGTAAACTCAGTCCTCAGATCCCAGTAACTGCGTCTGTACAATGTATGACCAATTCTGATATGGTAAACTTCTGATATAGTAAACTACTTTTCCTGGTCCCTTGGAGTTTACCAAAATGAAATTCTACTGTAACGGATTTTAACCTCTTTGGCGGTATGGACGAGCTGAGCTCGTCCATGACCGCCGGAGGGCGCCGCTCAGGCCCCGCTGGGCCGATTTTCAAAATTTTTTAAACAACATGCTTGCTGCGTGTTGATGACGATCGCCGCCGATGCGCCGCTACCCGCCGCATAACGGCGCCCCGCCGACAGGGCAGTTTCTAGGGTAAATTGCACCCAGAGCGAGGGTGTAAAAATTGCGCCCCCTTCCCCCCACCCCCGTGGACTCGGGAACCCTTACTCTTTAGGAACAGAAACACAGCCACAGGTCACAAGTAGATCTGCCTACTTACTAGTGACCAGTCATCCAGGAGGAAGCAGGAAAAAACCCAGGCGAGGAGAGCCTGGAAAGCTGACTCCTCCATGGGTGCCGCGCACTCACAACCTGCAGTACCGCTACAAGACATCAGGTGTCATCACGTGGTTGTGACATGATGATGACTTGAAGTCTGATGCAGGCAGCCTAGGAGGACTCAAGGAAGGTGATCGCACTGGTAATCTTCTTTCTTCTTCCATTTGGCTGCACCGCGCGTCACCATCTCCCTAGCGGTAATGTCCTTCTGCCTGCGCCCCCCTTCATCTACTTGCTGGTCTGCGCCCAGTGCGGTCACCCTGCCGGCACTGCCCAAGAAACAGCCCTGCCCGCCGAGACCCCTGCGCAGCCTGGCCAATCAGTGCCAGGCAGCGCTGAGGGGTGGATCGGGACTCCGTCTTAAGTCACGACGTCGATGACGTCATCGCAATCGTCGTCATGGCTACGGGGAAGCCCTCAAGGAAATCCCGTTCAGGGGGATTTCCTCACATGGGTACACGCCGGCGGCGATCGAGAGTTAAGGGCAGATGCTGCAGGGAGGGGGGCAACATGTAGCTAGCGCTAGGCTAGCTACATGATTTAAAAAATATATATATAAAAAAAACTGCTGCGCCACCACCCTGGCGCAGTTAATAGAACGCTAGGGTGGTTTTTAATAAACATAGGCAAGGTTTCCAGGATCACTTATCTTTTCCAACGTACCCCAGCTTTAGGGAATCCTGATAAATTGGAACCAATGCCTTTTATGACCATGCTGCACTGCACAATTATTTCAGAGGAACCTCTGATTCCTAGTCATTAGATGAGCAGAAACCCCTTTTCATATGCTAGTGTGTTTGGTGTCTTAAATGTGAATTTTGAGAATTTAGAAGCAGATAATGTCAATCTAGGGTGCATTTAGAAATACAAGGACTTTACATCATTTGTGATCAACAGACAATCATCCTGCCAGACAAAACTCTTCCAGACTTTTGTGTTTTTGAATGTGACCTGTGAGATGTCTTACTAGTGGCAAGGGCTAGGAGTCTGACCATTCTTCCAGGCATCCTCCCAGGGGGACAAATATACACAAAATGGGATGACCCTTTAGGAGAATTCCAAGTGTAAAGCATCCTTGTTGAATATTAGGATAAGGCATTCATCCCCACCTTGATGTGCCACTAAATTCAAGGTGGGGAGAATTATGCCTTTGCATAGGGCAAGCCCTGGGGAGTGATGCATGTTAGAATGAAAAAAGCTTATTCTAATAAGGGTTCCCATAGGTGACAGGTGAATGGGAGTATATATTGCAAGTAGGTATGCTTTACCATTTCCAACAAAGAGTTAAACGTTTAAAAAACACACTCAGCCCTTAAAAACGTGGGGAACCTCTTCCTAGTAACCTCCATTTTATGATGAGTCCTTCTCTACCTCTGCCATGACCCAAATCAGCCTTCAGACATAAACAGAGCCCCTTATCCCAAACTGGATGTCCTGAATGTTCCCACTATTTTGTGGTCTAAGTCTAGGAAGTGGTGGGTTTGTGAACTTCCGCAAAAGTTTGGTTTGCGCAAACTTTCGCGAACCGCAATAGACTTCAATGGGAGGCTAACTTTGAAAAATAGAAAAAATTATGCTGGCCACAAAAGTGATGGAAAAGATGTTTCAAGGGGTCTAACATCTGAGTTTTTGCATGGCAGAGTGGGCCAAAGTCCAGGGGGAAAATCTGGATTTGACGCAAAGCAGCGTTTTAAGGGCAGAAATCACATTGAATGCTAAATTGCAGGTCTAAAGTGCTTTAAAACATCTTGCATGTGTATACATCAATCAGGGAGTGTAATTAGAGTACTGCTTCACACTGACGCACCAAACTCACCGTGTAATGCACTGCAAACAGCTGTTTGTGTAGTGATGGCCATGCTGTACTGGTGTGCACCATGGTGAGAGTGCAGGCCCTGGTGGTTTTCAAGCCCAAATGGTCGCCGGGCTGTGGTAGCTCAATGATAGAACAACGAGCAGTGACTGTCCAGCTGATCAAATTTGGTCTGTCCACAATGAAGCAACGACCTTATTATCTTGAGTGTGCCCCCCCCCCCGACCCTCATATAGCTGGCGGTCATTGTGATACGCAAGCCCCTTCACCGTGGCAAGGTAATGATCACGAAGGGGAATTGGCACATGTATATGCCTTTTGTTTTGTTGTTGCAGCTGCAGTGCAGCCAGAAAAATTAGGCAGGCATGTACACGCACCAGAATTATTATAGCGGCTGCTGCTAGCAGCGGCCTTAAAGAGAATCTGTATTGTTAAAATCGCACAAAAGTAAACATACCAGTGTGTTAGGGGACATCTCCTATTACCCTCTGTCACAATTTCGCCGCTCCCCGCCGCATTAAAAGTAGTCAAAAACAGTTTTAAAAAGTTTGTTTATAAACAAACAAAATGGCCACCAAAACAGGAAGTAGAATGATGTACAATATGTCCACACATAGAAAATACATCCATACACAAGCAGGCTGTATACAGCTTTCCTTTTGAATCTCAAAAGATCATTTGTGTGTTTACCTTCTGTCCCCTTCTTCTCTCATGCACTGAACATTACAGGCTTCCTGCAGACAGCTCTGCCTGTGCCTGTGTTTGTAATTCCTCATTATGTGTCAGCCAGCTACTTTCACAGCCTAACAGAGGAGGATTTTTATCCAGCTCTCTTCTATCACTGATAAGATAGCAGAGAAGCTGGCTTATGTAAATAAAACACACACTGGAGTGTGCATAGAGGAACAGACCAGCACGGAAGAGTTGGCAGCCTTCCAGACACAGGCCGACAAGTCTGACAGGGGAAAGATAAATTGATTTATTACATAGACCTTGATAGTACAAAGTGCTGCAGTGAGCCAGAACAGATTAGAATAGGTTTAGGAACTTGTAGCATGGTAAAAAAAACGTTGTAATTTTTGTTACAGAGTCACTTTAAAAATTCAGGAATCCACCTGGAGTCCTGGACCCTGTTGGTGGTGGTGGAGTAGGCAGTCATCCGGCCTGCAGGCAGAGATGCTGTGTGGGGAGCGACTTAGTCTTGGGGCAGGCAGTCACACAGTGTGCAGGCAGAGATGCTGTGTGTGGGGGCTGACTTAGTCTTCGGGCAGGCCTGAGCGTGCTTTGCAGACCAGGCATCTGTGGTCAGATGGACCCTTGACCCAACGCTGTGTGCCAGAGATGTCATCACTTTCCTTTCAACATCACAGAACAGTTTAGGTATCAAATGTTTTGAGAAAAAAATGTGGCCTGGTATCTTCCACTGCGGTGTGTGGCTTTGCTTTTGTGTGCTGCTTTTCCTCAGGTGGTCATCCCATTGCAGTTTGTGCTTTGTAATCATGTGCCTTTGTAAGGTAGTTGTCCCTATGTGGGTCTTGGTCTTTCCACGGCTCAATTTTCGGTGGCAGAGAGTACAGATGGCATTGCTCTAATCTGAGGCAGACACACAAAAAAATGTCCACACCACTGAGCCCTGGGGTGATGGCACGTTGGTCAACTACGTCCTGACAATATTGGGAGTTGATGGCACGTGCCTTCTCCTGAACACTGTACTTTGGTCGAGGACTGCACAAAATCACGACAGTGCGACCTCAAACAGACCTGCCAGGTGACCTGCCTCTGCCTTTTGTTTTGTCCATATTGGGGGGGATGAAGTGAAAGGTATGCACTGACTAGACTAATATAATGTGCAATCACACAGGTGCAGTTAACAGGTTTGCACGGAGTGGTATATCACACTGCGGGCACTCACGTAGGTAGTTGGGTGCACTGAACACAACAGGTAGGTATATGCAGTGATGGGTATTACAATGTGCACCTGTCACACACAGACAGGCACCTCACAGGCAAAATGACACTGTGTGCGCTCACGTACGTAGGTGGGTGCACTGTGAACAACAGGTAGGTATATGCAGTGATAGGTATTATAACGTGCACCTGTCACACACGGACAGGTACCGGACAGGCACAGTGACACTGCGTGCGCTCACGTAGGTAGGTGGGTGCACTTAAGTGAACAACAGGTAGGTATATGCAGTGATGGGTATTATAATGTGCACCTGTCACACACACAGGTAGTCACTGAATGTGCTGGGCCTGGCAATGGCACACACAATAGGAATTACCAAGGCTGTATATGCAACACAAGTGTCTGTGGGACACACACACACACAAAAAAAAAAAGATCACAAGAACAAGATTAACTCTCAAAAGAGCTGTTGAGGGGTGCTTTTTTAGCAATAAGAATCAGCAAGGAGCAAGCTAAGAAGCCTACAAGAGCCTAACTAAGCTTTCCCTATAGGTCTCTGCACAGCAGCTCTCCCTTCTCTAATTACTGCAGGCACATGAGTGAGTCCAATGCCTGACGCTGCCTGCCTTTTACAAGGTGGGTGGGGCTCCAGGAGGGAGTGTAGCCTAATTGGCTACAATGTGCCTGCTGACTGTGATGTATAGGGTCAAAGTTGACCCTAATGATGCACTATGGGGGAGAATCGAACTTCCGGAAAAGTTTGCGGTTCACCGCGAGCGCGAACCACCGAAATTCGCCGGGAACCGTTCGCCGGCGAACAGTTCGGGCCATCTCTAATCACAACCAAATTATCTTTATCTTGTTTTTTCCGCCATCAATTAGGCTTATTTGGGTGGTACATTTTGCTAAAAATTCTTTTTGTCTAAATGCATTTTAACGAGAATATTAAGGAAAAAATTGAAAAAATCATTATTTCTCAGTTTTCGGCCATTATAGTTTTAAAATAATACATGTTACCATGATTAAAAACCACACGTTTTATTTGCCCACTTGGCCTGGTTATTACACCATTTACAGTAAATTATGTCCCTATCTCAATGTATGGCGCCAATATTTTATTTGGAAATAAGGATGCCTTTTTTCAGTTTTGCATCCATCACTATTTACAAGCCCATCATTAAAAAAATAATAGTAATATACCCTCTTGACATGCATATACAAAAGTTCAGTCCCTAAGGTAACTACTTATGGGTTTTTTTTCATAGTTTTTTTTATGCAAAATTATTAGTTGGGTATTTTTGGGAGAGTGTGGAAAGTAAGGAGTTAATTTTACATTTTGTGTAGGTCTTTTTATTAAAAGGAATTTATCTAAGTGTAATTTTATTAATTATCACAAAATGTCCTTAGCCATTGGCTTCCTGCACATGCTTTTAGTACACGAAACAGGAATCAATGCGTGTAAGCAGGGGCGGACTGACAACTCATGGGGCCCCCGGGCAATAGGAGATTATGGGGCCCCCATACCAGTGTTTCCCACCTTTCATGTTATATTTTTACAGACTAAGATATAATCATTTATTGACAACAGTAAATATGTTATATTGAGATATTGTACACTGACAAAAAACCCTGCGCCTCGCGCCAAAAAATGGGTGTGGTCACGCAACAGAATGTGGGCGTGGTCATGGGTGGGGCAAAATATACATGACCTTAGCAGTGGTGTAAAAGGTCTGCCGGGGAAGTTTGAACTCTGCCATAGTGTTTCCCCCCAAAATACATGTAATCTGACAGCATTTCACCAAAATCCATGCAATTTGGCAGAGGTTCCTCCAAAATACAGATAATATGGCAGTCGTTCCCCCAAAATAGACGTTATCTGGCACCAGCGGTTCCCACAAATACACATAATTTGGCAGCGGATCACCAAAAATACATGTAGCAGCAGTGGTTCCCCCAAAATACACAGAATCTGGAAGCAGCAGTTCCCCCATTATACACAATCTGGCAGCGGTTCCCCAAAAATACACATAATGTGGCAGCTGTTTCTCAAAATACACTTAATCTGGCAGCAGCAGCTCCCCAAAAATAGTTAATCTGGCAGCAGTTCCCCCAAAATAGGTGCCCCCAGTATAGGTAACCAGGTCAAAAGGTATCCCCAGTGGAAGTATCCAGGTCTATAGGTTTTCCCAGTGCAGGTATCCAGGTCTATAGGTGTCCCCAGTATAAGTAGCCTAATCTACAGGTGTCCCCAGAATAGATAACCAGGTCTATAGATGTCCCCATTTAAGATAGCCAGGTCTATAGGTGTCCCCAGTTAAGATAGCCAGGTCTATAGGTGTCTCCTGTATAGATAGCCAGGTCTTTAGGTGTCCCCAGTATTTGTAGCCAGGTGTATAGGTGTCCCCAGTATAGCCAGGTCTATAGGTGCCCCCAGTATATGCAGCCAGGTGTATAGGTGCCCCCAGTATATGCAGCCAGGTGTATAGGTGCCCCCAGTATATGCAGTCAGATGTATAGGTCTCCCCAGTATAGCCAGGTGTATAGGTCTCCCCAGTATATGCAGCCAGGTGTATAGGTGTCCCCAGTATAGCCAGGTTTATAGGTGCCCCCAGTATATGTAGCTAGGTCTATAAGTGCCCCCAGTATATGTAGTCAGGTGTATAAGTGCCCCCAGTATATGCAGCCAGGTGTATAGGTTTCCCCAGTATATGCAGCAAGGTGTATAGGTCTCCCCAGTATAGCCAGGTCTGTAAGTGCCCCCAGTATATGCAGCCAGGTGTATAGGTCTCCCCAGTATATGCAACCAGGTGTATAGGTCTCCCCAGTATAGCCAGGTCTGTAAGTGCCCCCAGTATATGTAACCAGGTGTATAGGTCTCCCCAGTATAGCCAGGTGTATAGGTCTCCCCAGTATAGCCAGGTTTATAGGTGCCCCCAGTATATGTAGCTAGGTCTATAAGTGCCCCCAGTATATGTAGTCAGGTGTATAGGTCTCCCCAGTATATGCAGCCAGGTGTATAGGTCTCCCCAGTATATGCAGCCAGGTGTATAGGTCTCCCCAGTATAGCCAGGTCTATAGGTGCCCTCAGTATACGTAGCTAGGTCTATAAGTGCCCCCAGTATATGCAGCCAGGCTTGTAGGTGTCTCCAGGACGGGAGACAGCCAGGCTCTCCCCTCCGTAATCTGTAATGTTTCGGACAGCTGGAAGCGGCTGACAGCGGGCGGAGACTTACCGCTGTTCAGCCACCGGAGGCATCGCTGATCTGTGTGCAGCTAGTCTGGGCTTCTCAAGCCCACACTAGCTGCACACAGATCAGCGATCCCTCCGGTGGCTGAACAGCATCTCCGCCCGCTGTCAGCCGCTTCCAGCTGTCCGACACATTACAGATTACGGAGGGGAGAGCCAGGAAGGGGGGCCCCAAGGTGAGAGAAGGGGGGGGGAAACTTCCCCCCTTCTCCGCTGCTATGCCCATCGCCCTCCTTCACTGGCTGTCTCCCCTCCTGCTCAGGGTTCTCTGGCGGGTGGCGGGCCCCCCCTGACCACGGGCCCTCGGTCCGTGCCCGAGTGCCCTAATGGTCAGTCCGCCCCTGCGTGTAAGTGTTTACAAATGACCACAGATATCTCATTGACGCTGCGATCACTGACACGGGAACCTAGATCAATGAATGGAAACTGCGTTCCCATTCATTTTTTTCCGGGCTAATGGGCAGAAGCTGAGTGGGAGCGTGCACAGCGGCAATCGCAGTGGAGTATGTATATTTATGCCCCTGAGGCTTAGTTGAAGTTTCTAGGTGCGTAGACATACTGTACTGTAACCATTAAGTGGTTAAAGTGGACCTGAGCTCTTGCACAGGACACAAGGAAAACATAACAGAAATGCACCCTCTATGTATGTAAAGAGTTTAGCCTGTGTAATTCCCCTTCATTTGTGTCTAATCACCAGTTGTAATTTGATTTCCCCACTGTGTCACATGACTGCCATGGCAGAGATAGCAGATAAGCCTATTTGAAAGTACAGGCTGTAAACAATATGTCTGCTTCCATGAATCAGGAAGTATAAACTGTGCAGATTTATTTTAGGATTTGTATCAGTTGTAACAAAGAAATGTTTTTGTTTAAAGGTTATTATGCTGTTGTGCATCTTTTAGAGCAGAGAGGAGGTCTGAGTTCAGGTACACTTTAGAACACAAAAGAGTTTGTCAGCACCCCAAGTAATAATGACTGCGTGTGCTGGGGTAGAGCATGTATACATAGTACTAAAGAGAAAAGATACCCCTATACACAGCACCACTGCAGACCATATGTATCAATGAAAAATATATATTTTTATTACAAGCTTTGCAAACACATATCAATGATACACAAAAATTTAAAAACATCTAAAAACAGCATAATATTGTATTTCCAGCCATATTCAACATAATGGGCCTGCTAGATATAATAATCTATTATGTTCAGTCTCAGTGGATGTATAACCTGTAACCACTGGAGGCTCAGAGAATGAGCCCCCTCGTGGATGAACCCGGGTTCAGTAAGAATTATAAAGTGCAAAAAATTTGAACCATGAAAGTGCATATAGTGCTACACAAACAAACAATCATTCAACATATGCAATAACTGTGCAACCTATCAGACTAAAAGTGCAGTTTAAATACTGTCAGAGTCACTAATGACCAAGTGGAAGCAGCCTATTAGGATCTGCAAAGAAGTGAATAAGTAAAAGATACTTAGCCGGGTATGAAAAGAAAGGCAGGCAGACTGGCATGGAAAGACGGAAGTATCCCCTCAGGACATAGCCCACATGCTCCACGGTACACTTTAAAAACCCTATTTTAACAGTTACAAGTATCTTTAACAGAGAACCTATGTATTTTTCTTTTTTTTTATATGTTGTGCTCTCTTAAGGTTTCTGTAGTCTTGGTTACAGTGTATACATCATATGGTATAGCATGAGACATAAAAAGCAGGTGTGCTATTATGTGAAGTCTGACAACTGGACACAAGCGACCTGAGGGGAAATGAAAATGGGAGGTGGTTAACATACTGCGTTTCTTTTTTTTTTTTTCTGTTTTTTTTTTTTTTATTTTTTTAAGAATTTGTTTCCCAATGAAATGTTGTAATTTGATGAGCGGTGGAACAATCACCAAAATTTCAATGACAAGTAAGCAATGCATCTAAAATACCTTTTTCCCCTTTTAGCAGTTTATCATTAATTTTATGTTGTTGTTATTATTATTATTGATTTATTAAGCGTGACATATTCCATGCCAACATATTCCATGACGCTATTTTCAATGAACAACAAAAACACAAATAATGTTCCCGTGCACAGCAACTGTATGCAAGTGTAAACTATTGGATATGCTCATACCTGATTGACAGAGAAAAGTACTTATTTCATTGATGTAGGTGTTTATTCAATCAATGAAATCAGCTACATTAATTAACACACCTATAGCTTTAAACGGTATCTTCTTTTATAGCTACTCAATGCCTGGCATTTAACTAAAATTAGTTGATGCATAGATTTCTACCATTTGAAAAAATAATCTTAAACAAGAAAAATCTCTATAATCCCGTAGGAGAACTCCGTTTCCAGATATTCAGCAGCAGCACTGATCATTTTCCTACTGCACAAATTCATAGAGGTGAATTCTGAGATTCTAACAGCAGAGGGCGTTTGCACAGCTGAAAAAGAAAAGCAGATTACATTATTAACCCAAGACAGGCTACACCTAACCTGTATGAAGAATACAGTAACACAATGCAAGCACAGAACATTGCTGTTATAATGTAAACTGCGCTATTACTATTGCTGATATAATTATTAGCCATGGATTAACCAGATTTTCATTACTCACATCACTTGTGAAATTAAATTATTACTGTAATGACTATCATTTTATCACGGCAAAGATACTTAAATTATATAAAACATGTTCACAGCTTCTACTAATAACTTATCATCAGGGATTTAATTTTTTTTAAAAAGGCAGCTCAGAGATTTGCTAGAATGTCACTGCAATTGCAGCAAGGAATTTCGGTATACAAGGTGAACAAAGCTGTAGAACTTCACCCGCATGGAATCACATTCAGTATTGGCACAGGAAACCTGTACTGGTATTGATGATGTTGAGTGACTAGTGCTGGAAAAAATAAAAATTAACAAAGGTATAGTCTGAATGTGCAGTGAATCAGCATTTAATTGTGACAACGGTGCACATTTCCATAAGAAATCATTATATTCCTCAGTTCATCAGAAATGTATTAAGATGAAATGGGGACCTATGCAAGATAGCTGTTTTTGCCCCCCACTGATGGACACCTGGCTTTTTTAGTAGAATTTGGTAGGGGCTAGCATCCACCTAGACTCTCTCCGGGCCCTAGGCAATTGCCTAGAATTGCCTTGTGGATGATACAGATGAGCTCTGCAGTCCATAGTGGCAAAGGGTAGCAGATGAATGTTTTAGTGAGTGTAACATAAGCAGGAATAACAGTTACAAAGGTCAAGGAATCTTATTTTGAGGAATGAAGATATTAGTGTGTTATCAAAATATGGATGACATAATGATTTGTTTGTAAATATATGCAACAGATCTTGAATGGTAACAACAAAATGCATTTTTTTAGCCAACTACAAATTAGAAAATACTGTCAACAAGCAAAGGGCTTGATTCACTAAACGGTGATAACTCATATCATGGCTGCGCTAACATTTTTGCGCACGTTTTCGCATTTTCGCGAATTACGTGAAAAAAACGTGAAAACGCTAGCTTGGCCGTGATATGTGAATCAAGCCCCAAGACCATTTTTGACATGCACAATGTGTCACAAAAGTGTAAAAATCTTTCAGTAAGTAGCCTCTGTATTTTGGCCTTTATTTATTTAACTTTTCTCTTATGTGTTCTCATAGGAGATTATTTTATATCTTCTGTTTAAAATATTGTTTCAGAATACCCCACAAATAGTTAAAAAAGTACTCTCAAAATTATTCAGAGTATTTTCTTGCTTGCTGATGGCTTAAAATACATTATATTGATAGTGTGAGTATGAAGTGTGAAAATATCGCTTAGGCCCCTTAGGAGATAACTTTTTCTCTCCTTTTATCCTTTTAAAGGATACCAGAGCCGAAAATCTTCAGAGTCGGGCTCCACTGCGCAGGCACTAGCCCAGCTTGCGTGCATCCCTCAGTGCGTGACTGTGGCTGGGAGCGCTCTGCACATGCGACTGACGTAATTGTAATGTCATGCACTGGTGCAGAGCTCTCCTAGCAATGGTCAGGCGCTGAGGGATGTGCACAAGCAGGGCTAGCACCTGCACAGTAGGGCCCGACTCCGGTGACGCAGAAGAGGCCGCCGTGGGGCTTTAGATGCAAAAGGAGAGGGACACACGAGAATGGGGGGAGTGGTGGCCATCAGGACAGCTCACTATATATCTCAGCTTCCCCCATTTCTCCGAAGATTTCCGGCTCTGGTAAAGGACGAGGACCAGGAAAGGATTAAAGGACAACTGTAACGAGAGGGATATAGAGACTGTTATACTGATTTCCTTTAAAACAATTCCAGTTGCCTGGCAGCCCTGCTAATCTATTTGGCTAATGACGGTTTTGAATCATACCAGAAACAAGCATGCAGGTAATCTTGTCAGATCTGACAATAATGTCAGAAGCACCTGATTTGCATATGCTTATTCAGGGTCTGTGGCTAAAAGTATTAGAGGTAGAAGATCAGCATGACAGCCAGGCAACTGGTATTGTTCAAAAGGAAATAAATATGGCAGCCTCCATATCCCTCTTGTTACAGTTGTCCTTTAATAAAGTAATGATAAATAGGAAAAGGTAGGCAGGTGGTCGAGGGCGTGCGCTAGCACATGCGCGCTGACATGCGGCAGTGGTGGCGGACACGGTGGCGGGAAGAGGACTGTGAGACAGATCTAGAGCCTGTTATATTAACGGGCTTAGGTCTACTAGTAAAGTTATAATATAGGTTCACCTTCTCCTATCTTGAAGAAATGTAAGTGGAAGTAAATACCTCTGCGTCCCAGATTTAATGTTAAGGTGGCCCTCAGTACACTGGTGCCACAGAGGAAGTTTTACCTCAATACTGTATTGCATTGGGTGACAAGTAGATAGGGCATAGCCAGGAATGTAACTAGAAATCACAAAGCTTTGGACGCTCTCCCCCAGAAAAATAAATAGGGCACCATCTAACCAAAAACATTATGTACCACCAACATCCTCCCCCACCACCACCAATAATATGAGGCCTGCATCCACCTCTTAATCTTCTCTTTCATATGCAGAATTAGCAGTAGAGTGCATATACTTACCTCCTGGCCACTGCACTAGTCCCAATGCTCTTTGCTGACCATGTCTCACAACTTTCAAGATGTTGAGGATGGGGCAGAAGAGGCATGAGATGAGTATGGAAGAGCAGCAAACAGGCATGAGAATGAGAGACAAATCTGAACCACATGCTCCAGTTCCAACTCTACATGGGGGTGGGGGGAAGGCACCGGGGTGAAGAGGACCCTGGGAAAAGGGGGCAGACTCTTTTTAGGACAGCAAGAAAACTGGATGAGACTGACCAGTCCTGTTGCACAGGCCTGGCTGTGTGATGAGTGGTTTGGGTGGCATGGTGACGACCTTTGTTTCATTTGGGTGCCCTGCTGTTAAGTGGTCAGGGGGTTATTGTTATATCCTCAGGCATGGCTTCTGCTGTCACTCTTTCTATTCTCTATTGAGGTCCTTGGAAGACTACATGCTACCTAATATAGCACAGTACAGACATAGAGAACCTCTAGACTTTTAATCTTTTAATATGTGCTTGATTTTAAATTTGTACAGATCCCCGGTGGCAGAAAGACATGTCCTGGTCCCCAAAAAGCAGGGAGCCACGGACCTTCATAACTACAGACCCATAGCTCTTACCTCCATTCATCATGAAGACCTTTGAGAGAGCAGTCCTGCCACTCCTTAAGCTCTCCACAGCAGCTCAACGGGACCCGTTCCAGTTCACGTACAAAGCAAACAGGTCCACTGATGACACCATAAACATCTGCCTGGAGCTCATCAACAACCATTTGAACAGACATCAGCTTAGTTTTTATTACTACCAGTCCCTGTATACTACAGGAAAACCTTGCAGCACTTGACCCCTCCCTATGCCTGTGGATCATGGACTTCTTCACCAACAGATCCCAAGTTGTCAAGCTGGAAGCTATCTCATCACAACCAAGGGTCACCAACACAGGTGCCCGACAGGGCTGCATTCTGTCACCGATCCTGTTCTCCTTCTTTACCAACAACTGCAGATCCACAGCAGACTCTGTCAAAGTCATCAAATTTGATGACGACACCACCATAGTTGGCCTAATCACCAAAAATGATGAGCAGGCTTACCATCAACAGGTTGACAGAATATGCCAGTGGTGTAGAGACAACAGGCTATTCCTCAACATCACCAAAATAGTTGAAATGTTGAAATTTGACTCTAGGAAACATGCCACCACCCCAACTCCTAGCTACATTGATTGCACAGAAGATGCAATAGTACCTGGAGTCTGCCTTTTGGGCACATCGATCTCCAATGACCTGAGCTGGCCAACACCGCCTCCACTCAGAAGAAAGCCCAGCAGAGGCTATTCTTTCTTTGTCAACTTAAAGGTGTTGTCAGGCAAAAAAAAAAAGCTTTTGCAGCTGACTGTCCCCTCGGCTCCGGGGAGCGGAGGTGACAGCTTGGGACAGTCGGCTGGAAGGGGCTGGAGAAAGCCCCAGGTGAGTAAGTATTTTTTTTTTTTTTTTGCCTGACAACTCCTTTAAGACGTTTGGCATGGCCCAGGAGCTTCTGACAAGCTTTTACTCTGCCACTATAGAATCTGTTCTCTGCTCTTCCATCCTGGTTTGGTATGCCGGATCTTCCAGCAGCGACAGACTCAAACTTCAGAGGGTCATCAGATCAGCAGAGAAGATCATAGGGAAACCACTCCCACCTCTGGACTTCATCTACAACTCCAGACCATGCTCCAGAACTCTGAGGACTGCTGTGCTGGCAATCCCTCACACCCAGGCAATCAGTTCTTCAGCCGCCTTCCATCAGGCCAGAGGTTTAGGGCCATCTCTTTTAAGACCTCAAGGCACAAGAATAATTTCTTCCCCTTAGCGGTCAACAATCATCCTTAACTCTCTCCGTGCTCCCCCCCCCCCCCTAAGTTTTTTACTACCATTGACAAATAGCATTTACGCTGCTGTTTATTAAGCAAACTGGGTACACTACGTATATTATGTACATTGTGTTACCTTGCTTGTATGTACCCTTCTTTACTCTCCTGAGTACCGTGTGTCCTATCTCATACCTTCTTCCTAGTCCTGTTTGCCAAACCCAATTCTGGGCACAACCCAGTCATGCTAGGCGAATAAAAATAATTCTGATTCTGATACCAAGTGCTAGTAAGCACCTGGTCAGAGAACGGAAGCAGCTGACAGGCAGTGAATTCACTGCCTTCAGCTGTCCATGGAAATGAGGCATTAATCTGTATATTGCTGCCTTAGTAATTAGCTTCACAGAACTGGAGCCATTGTTACTTATTTTTAACGCTATAAATTCTGACATATCTGGAGTGGATGTGCTTTATATGTCATTAAAACAAAGAAAGAAAGCTTAAATAAGCATTGCCCTTAACCCCTTCCACTCGTATGTCCCACATAGCGGGACATTGCAAATTCTGCATTGCACTCGTATGTCCCGCTATACGGGACATCCCTATAGCGGCGGTTTGCGGCGCATCGGGACCGCCGCAAACCGCCGATCCCTGTGTGCCGGTTTCACATGTAGTGCCCCCCAGCCCCATACCGGAATTCCGCTATCCCGGCCACCAGAAAGTGACATGTTAATTTAAATGTCACTACTTTTTTTTTCCCTTTTTTTTTTTTTTTTTAAATAAAAAGTAGTTGCTGATTTCAATCAGCAGATTCCTCTCTTCAGATTCCAAGCAGATTCCTTGCAGATTCCTTTGCAGATTTATTGCAGATTGCCTGCAAAGCTGCACATAGACTCAATGGAATCCTATGGAAGGGACTGGGGGAGGGTGTAAATAGTAGCCAGTTTTTTTATTGCTAATCTACCCAATCAAAATACCAACGATTGCATTGTGTGTAGGGACAGTAAGATCCCGGGTGGCGGGCATAAAACAACCTATTATTGTGAAACTTGCTCACGCAGGCCCGGATTACACCCAGGAAACTGTTTTTCAATTTACCATACCTTGGCTTTCTCCTCTGCTACCAGCCAATAGAAGACACCAAACTGTCCAAATAAGGTATCAAATTAAACGTTATAATGTGTTCTTTAAAATAAGATATACCATGTTACGGTGTTATGTTCCATGTTAAAATGAGAGAGAGAGAGTAAGAAGAGCCTATCTTAAAAAAAAAAAACTCAGAGTAGAAACGACTTCCTTTAGGAAAGAACTCTGAGTGGAAAGGGTTAAATCTTGTAATTTCCAGTACTGTATTTAATGCCATCCATTTGTCTTGTCTCAATATAGATGGAGTTTCCCTTTCAATAAGAATATTTTTAATGTATTTTAAAGGTGTTTTCCCCATTGTACTTAACCCCTCCCCCAGTTAATCATTACAAAATTGCTGTGCAGCAAATATTCATGAAATTTAGCTATGCTATATAACTACTGGTAGGTTCCCAATTTGACAGCAATCACAAAGCAATAGTCTCTGTTTACTGCACGTGTGCTTGTTTGCACCTTTTTTTGAATATCTTAGGGCTGGTTCGCACTCAGCGCTTCCCGGCGATCTCGTTCGATTGCGATTGCAATTCGGCAGGTGGAATCTCACAGTTTTCCACAATTTGCGCTTGTGATTCCCGTTCTATAGAACGAAAATCACAGCGCGATCACCCCCAAAACGCTGCATGCAGCATGTTTGTGATTGATCGCAATCTCAAATGCTGCAGTGTGAATGTATCCATAGTGATGCATTAGCAGTAGCGCTTTGCTGATTTCCGGCGATCAGCAAAGAGCTGAAAACGCGCACAGTGTGAACTAGCCCTCAGCCTCTATGATTGCAGTTTAGGATTGTAAAATTACACACATTTTGCTGATGGCAGCACTATTGTTGGGCTCCCATTTCTAAGAAATGAGACAACCCCAGATTGATGTAGGCTTCCTCTCTGTGTGTAACCAGATACATTTAGTCATATGTTTTGTGTATCACCAGAAGCACTGCAATGCTAAGCAGCAGATTTAGAAGACAGTGAGTTGCCTACATAATTAATAAAAACACAAAATCAACATGCTATTAAGGACTCATTTACAGCAATGTTCATAGTTTGCCACTTTGAAATTTGAATGACAAAAGAATAGAGATTTCTTTTCTTTTCTTTGCTTTCCAGTAGGTTTTGTCACACATTGTAAAATCCAAATACATTTGTGCCACCTGTTGGATTTTGCTACTAATTGCATGCAGATGGAATTCTGAATACTAATGTAAACTGCATATAAAATATAACTAAACTAAAGCATCATTTTAGATTTTCGTACTGAGAACAAATTATATAAATATTACTATAATTTTACAATTTAGAAAAAAAGCATTTCCACATTACAGTATTATTGGAATTAAATGAAAAAAAAAGGATGTAGTGCCAGCAATTTAGAGATCGTCTTCATATTACTTTACTTAATTATGGATTCAACAAAGCATCTTTTGTGCACTAGTTGTCAGGAAAGTAACTGTTTTATTCATGTATGCATTTTGAATATTGATGATGTATTAAAGGCAAACTCCAGCCAATTTAATTCTACAGATTTAGGCCTAGTGCACACCGGAGCGTTTCCGCTGCGGGTTGCGATCTGCTTGCGGGTGCGGATCCGCTAGGGTAATGTATTTCAATGGGCTGGTGCACACCAGAGCGGGAGGCATTTTGCAGAAACGCATACTCCCGGGCTGCTGCAGATTTTGGATTGCGGATGCGTTTCTGCCTCAATGTTAAGTATAGGAAAACCGCAAACCGCTCTGAAAAACGGCACTTCAGAGCGGTTTGCCAGGCGTTTTTTGTTACAGTAGCTGTTCAGTAACAGCTTTACTGTAACAATACATGAAATATACTATACCAAAACCGCTACACAAAACCGCAAAACGCTAGCTGAAACGCTGCAGAAAAATAAGAAAAAGCGTTTCAAAATCTGCTAGCATTTTGTGGATCTGCTAGCGTTTTTTGGTGTGCACTAGGCCTTACTTTTGATTTTGGATACAATGTGGAATGGTTAAAGCTAATAAGAGGTTGTTGCTGCCATCTGTGTTCCTGCTGTGAAAAATTTACTTAATTTCCTGTTCAAGTGACACCAGGAACACCAGGAACTCTACTGTCGCTGGAAAGTGTTACAGACAGAGCAGCAGAAAAGGAAATGAGATACAGACATTAAAGGACAACTGTAATGAGAGGGCTATGGAGGCTGTCATATTTATTTCCTTTTAAACAATACCAGTTGCCTGGCAGCCTTGCTGGTCTATTTGGCTGCAGTAGTGTCTGAATAACACCAGAAACAAGCATGCAGCTAATCTTGTCAGATCTGACAATATTATCTGAAACACCTGATCTGCCGCATGCTTGTTCAGGGTCTATGGCTAAAAGTATTAGAGGCAGAGGATCAGCAGGACAGCCAGGAAACTGGTAGTGTTTAAAAGGAAATAAGTATGGCAGCCTCCATAGCCCTTTCATTACAGTTGTACTGGAAAACCTAAAAGAGATCCTAATCCAGATTAGATTATATCTCTATAGAAATTATCCTCAACAGCAAAGCCCTAAACTGTGCCCATCATTATAATTTCTGTCCTGTTACATAATATTAAAATTATGCCCTGCTGAATATGCTGCTAAATACTGTAATTTTTATATCCGTTCTTTAGAATACAATTGATTTTATTATTACAATCCAGGATGCAAAAGCAATATGTCTTTCAGGACATGAAATGCTTCTCTGTATGCTAAAATGCAACCAGCTATAAAGCAACCCTCCACCCAGAGGCGCTTTGTGCACCAGGCCGACCAGGCGGTTTCTAGAGTTGTCCCGAACGGTTCACATGCGAACTTATTAGCACGAACATGGTTAGCGTTCGTGATCGAATGAAAACTTTATGCGAGTTTGACCCGGTCCCTATACTACATCATTGGGCTAAACTTTGACCCACTACATCACAGTCAGCAGACACATGGCAGCCAATCAGGCTGCACTCCCTCCTGGAGCCCCCCCCCCCCCTTATATAAGGCAGCAGCGTCGGCCATGATCTCACTCGGTGTTGCTGCAGTAGTGAGAGAAGGGAGAGAGTTGCTGCAGAGATTAGGGAAAGCTAGTTAGGCTCTTGTAGCTTGCTCCTAGCTGATATTTGTTGTTGAAAAGCACCACAAAAAGAGCTCTTTTCAGAGTTACCACCAGCTGTACCACCAGCTTGCAAACTAACAGGATGTAAACCTGACGAAGGCTGCAAGGCCGAAAGCTTGTTCATTCTTATTCATTTGTAGTTAGCCAATAAATGGTATCATCCTGATTTAAAACTTCTTGCTTTTACTGATGGCTAACACGGTACAATACCCTACTGCTACTACTTTTCAGAGTTAATGTTCTTGTGAAGTGTTTTTGTGTGTGTGTGTGCCACTGACACTGCATTATACAGCCCTGTGTGTCGCAGTTGGCCCTTGCTAATTGCTGTACTGTGCCAGGCCCAGCACATTCAGTGCCTACCTTTCACTGGCACTGGACCTGTGTGTGTGACAGCTGCACATTGTATTGTGTAATACCAGTCCCTGCATACTTGTAAATACATCTGTGACCGCACATTGTATTATATACCATCAGTCAGTGCATTCATTTTCACTGGACCTGTGTGTGTGACAGATGCCCATTGTATTGTGTAATACCAGTCCATGCATACCTGTAACTGCACCTGTGACCGCACATTGTATTATTTACCAGCAGTCAGTGCATACCTTTTACTGCACCCGTGTGACAGTACACAGTTTTATATACCAGTCACTGCATACCTGTTCACTGTACCTGTGTATGTGACAGCTGCACATCGTATTGATACCAGTCCATGCATACCTTTCACTGCACCTGTGTGACTTCACATTGTATTAGCCAAGTCAGTGCATACCTTTCACTTCATCCTCTCCAATATGGACAAAATAGGCAGAGGCAGAGCCAGAGGCAGGTCACCTGGCAGGTCTGTTCGAGGTCATGCTGTCATGATTTTGTGTGGCCCTGGACCAAAGTACAGTGTTCAGAAGGCAAGTGCCCTCAACCCTCAAGATTGTCAGGATGTAGTTGACTATTTAACACAGAACACCTTATCTTCCTCAGCTTCCGCATGGAAGCATCACAAATCTTCCTACTCCTGCTCTGATTCTTGCACCCCACTTAACACTCAGTCGACAACCATCAAAGTGCCATCATCCCAGGGCTCAGCGGTGTGGAAATTTTTTGGTGTGTCTGCCTCAGATGAGAGCAATGCCATCTGTACTCTCTGCCACCGAAAATTGAGCCGTGGAAAGACCAAGACCGGCGTGGGGACAACTTCCTTACGAAGCCACATGATGACAAACCACAAACTGCAATGGGATGACCACCTGAGGAAAAGCAGCACACAAAAGCAAAGCCACACATCGCAGTGGAAAATACCAAGCCGCAATTATTTCTCAAAAAAGGTGATACCCAAACTGTACCGTGATGTTGAAAGGCAAGTGGTGTCATCTTTGGCACACAGCGTTGGGTCAAGGGTCCATCTAACCTTGGATGCCTGGTCTGCAAAGCACAGTCAGGCCTGCCCAAAGACTAAGTCAGTCCCCACACACAGCATCTCTGCCTGCACATCGTGTGACTGCCTGCCCCAAGACTAAGTCGGTCTCCACACAGCATCTCTGCCTGTCGGACGCTTGACTGCCTTCTCCGCCACCACCAATAGGGTCCAGGACTCACTGAATTTTTAAGGCCACTGCTAGCAGCGGCGGGTAACAAAAACAATAGTATTTTTTTCTGGTGCGTGTACCTGCCTGCCAAATTTTTCTGGCTGCACTACGGCTGCAACAACAAAACAAAAGGCATGTACATGTGTCAATTCCCCTTCGTGATCGTTACCTTGCTGCGGTGAAGAGGCTTGCGTATCACAATGAAGCAATGACCGGCTAAATGAGTGTGTTGAGGTTGGAGGGCACACCTAACCCAAAAAGATAATAAGGTCGTTGCTTCATTGTGGACAGACCAAATTCGATCAGCTGGACACTCAGTCACTGTTGTTCTGTCATTCAGCTACCTCAGCCCGACCATATGGGCTTGAAAACCGCAATCGCCTGCACTCTCGCCATGGTGCGCACTGCGCACCAGTCCAGCACAACCGTCACTACAAAAACAGCTGTTTGCGGTGCGTTACACAGTGAGTTTAGTCTGTCAGTGTGAAGCAGTACACTAATTACACTACCTGATTGATGTATACACATACAAGATGTTTTAACCTCCTTAGCGGTAACCCCGTGCTGGACACGGGGTAAGCTGCCACGGAGGATTCCTCAGGCCCAGCTGGGCCGATTTGCATAATTTTTTTTCAAACACGCAGCCGGTACCCACCGTGATACAGGCGACGGCGACGGGGGAAGCCCTCAAGGAAATCCCATTCAGAACGGGATTTCCTTATGGGCAAGCGGTGCCGACGGCGATCTGACGCTACAGGGGGACGCCGCAGGGAGGGGGGAAGCATGTAGTTAGCGCTAGGCTAGCTACATGGTAAAAAAAAAAAAAAGTGAAAAAAACCCTCCCGCGGCGGTGCAGCTGCGCGAATCATACCGCCAGGAAGGTTAAAGCACTTTAGGCCTCCAATTTAGCAATGCAATGATTTCTGCCCTTAAACCCTGCTGTGCGTCAAATCCGACTTTTGGTGTGTATTCCACTCCGTCATGCCCCCTCCAGGTGTTAGACCCCTTGAAACATCTTTTCCATCACTTTAGTGGCCAGAATTAGTGTTTGTAGTTTTGAAAGTTCACCTGCCCATTCAAGTCTATGGCGGTTCGCGAAGTTCGCACGAACTCGAACTTTTGCTGAAGTTCGCGTTTGAGTTTCGCGAACCTAAAATCGGAGGTTCGAGACAACTCTGGCAGTCACCTGGAGTGTTGTTCAGGAAGGGGGTGGTGCGGGGGGACTGCCACAACCCCCCGCCAGATTGTGTGACCCCCCCCCCGCCAGATTGTGTGACCCCCCCCCGCGGAGTCTGTGGGTTCCGGCAGGCAAAGCAGGGCTATGGGAAAATGGGGTCTGAAGCCCTGCACTAAAGACTATTTGTGTCTCCAGTGCAGGGCTTCAGGTGCTATTGTCCTGTAGCCCTGCTCTTCCTGGCAGCGAGGGAGTTCTGAAGATCATTGGCAGAGCTACGCATCACAGACCGGGAGAGGGGTCTTATGTGAGGTGAGTAAAGATTTATGTTTTTTGTTTTTTCTGCTTTTACAGGTGCAGCACTATTAGGGGGAACTAATGGGGGGGGGGGGGGAGAAAAGAGAAGCCCTGGCCTGCCAATATGTATTTACTGGTAAAAGCTTCCCATGTGTGTATTTTCTGGGGATATGCTGCCGCAATAAGTAGAATTTCTGGGGAAACGCTGCCACATTACAATTTATTTTTGGTGAAACATTGCCACATTAGGATTATTTTCTGGTGAAACGCTTCCGCATTACGATTATTTTCTGGTGAGACGCTGTCACTGCTGCATTACAATTATTTTCATGGGGGGGTGACGGGGGTACACAGGTCTTATCGCCTGGAGTGGCAAAATGGCTAGAGGCACCTCTGCCTCCACCACCAGCATTATTCACAGACATGAATCTCTGGTAATGATGGGCCTGATTCACATAGTTCTGCTAAAACTGCAGAGCACAGGAAACACAGAGCAATATTACCAGTATTAATGCAAACAGAGTACCATGCACTGTGCATTTAATGCAACTCATGATAGATGTGTAATGCAAGCATTGCTATGTTAATACGCACTACGTTACTTGCATAAGGCACATTTCCATAACAATGCTCAGGTTATCCAAGTACCATGTGGAAGGGGGGGGGGGGGGGTTGTTAGGGTTGTTGGATTTAGCAAAATTATTACTTAAACTGCAATACAATAAAGCAACCACAAGATGTCACTGCGTGCAAATTGCCATGATGATCTCTTTGGTATTGTGATTTCCTGTACTCATTCTTTGTTCCTGTTGTGTTGTATTATGGAAATAAGGTGTGCAATACACAGTGAACACATGGCATATAGTAGATACATATAGATTATTTGGTCCAGTCAGGTTTACAAATGGTGTAGAAAAAAATTGCATTTAATTTGCATTAAATTTGCTTGCTGGTTTTGCGCATGTTTTTTTTTATCAGGTTGCCTCTTTCTTTCATATCTCCCCTTGCTATCACTTTTTACATCTGCATATTGCTGCACCTAACTCATGCATATTCAGCAAGTGCCTGAAACCCAGGCCCCCCTCGTATAGGTAGCCACAATTTCCCCAGTATAGTTAGTACAGGGAGCCAGGATTAGCCCTTATGGTGCCCATACACGATACAATAAAAACGTTTGATTTTCCTGTTTATTCGATCTAAATGATCGAATTACATAGTTATATAGTTACATAGTTATTTTGGTTGAAAAAAAACATACGTCCATTGAGTTCAACCAGTACAAAGTACAATTCCAGCCTAGTCCCTCACATATCCCTGTTGATCCAGAGGAAGGTGAAAAAACCCTTACAAGGCATGGTCCAATTAGCCCCAAAAGGGAAAAATTCCTTCCCGACTCCAGATGGCAATCAGATAAAATCCCTGGATCAACATAACTAGGCATAAACTAGTAATTGTAGCCATGGATGTCTTTCAACGCAAGGAAAGCATCTAAGCCCCCTTTAAATGCAGGTATAGAGTTTGCCATAACGACTTCCTGTGGCAATGCATTTCACACCTTAAAGGACTTACAAGGCGAAAAGCGGAAAAAAAGTTAATCACTTGCCTCATCTTTCAAGGCACGGAGGACGCCGTCCACGCCCTCTGTGCCGATCCGCCGGGTCCCCCCGCTCATTAGCCCCCAGGCCGGCTGCCGACCCCACGGCCCGGGTCGGGCTCTCTCGCCTCTCCTAAGATGGCCGCATCCTTTGCCCGCGGCTGCGCAGTCCGCATAGCCGCGAGTGTGGCTATGCAGCTCTAGGGCCAACCCCCTGGATCCACGCTACGTACCAATTAGGCTTTCTTTGGGTGGTACATTTTACAAAGAATAATTTTTTTCTAAATGCACTTTCACAGGAATATTAAAAAAAAAATGGAAAAATTCATTATTTCTCAGTTTTTGGCCATTATAGCTTTAAAATAATACATGCTACCATAATTCAAACCTATGTATTTTATTTGCCCATTTGTCTCGGTTATTACACCATTTAAATTTTGTCCCTATCACAATGTATGGTGCCAATATTTTATTTGGCAATAACGGTGCATTTTTTCAGTTTTCCATCCATCACTATTTACAAGCTTACAATTTAAAAAATGTTCATAATATATCCTCTTCACATGCATATTTAAAAAAGTTCAGCCGCTTAGGTAACTATTTATGCTTTGTTTGTTTTTTTTTAATTGTATTTTTTTTCTCCATTAATCATTTTATTTGGGTAATTTTTGGTGTGGGAGTTAAACAGTTAATTTTAAATGTAATAATGTGGGTTTATTTTAATAAAAAATGTATGTAGATGTAGTTTTACTATTTGGCCACAAGATGGCCACAGTGAAACTCGCTTCCAGGAAGCACTAGGATGGGAAACTTTTTTTTTCTCAGAAAGTCCGCGGCTTCTGATAAGAAGCCAATGTTTTTTCTGCTGGGGACTTAGATCGATGAATGGGAACTATATTCCCATTCTCTGGGCTAATGGGTGAGCAGCACGGAAGCACAAGGACGTGCGCCCGATCACGCACGGGAATGCGCAGCAGCCCAGCAGCTGCCGCCTGGACGTGACAATCACATCCAGGCGGCAGGAATGGTTAAGCGACAAAGCCTATTTATGTGATATGTGTGACGATTGAGTGCCACACCTCAGACGTCTGATTAATGGTGATCTGCAGAATCACCAAGAATGCAGACGCTATACCCGATTATGTGTGATCCGCAGAATCACCAATAATGCCAGTATAGCAAGACTGAGAGCAGAGTGTGTAGTGATTGGTGTAACCGTCACTATAATGCTTCAAAGAGACCTCACCAGAGGGGCTGGTGAGGTATAAACGGTACACGTACAACCTCCAGCAAGCTGGGGAAATTATACTGAAGAGACTGAATCTTGAGTCATACTGAACTGCAGCCTACGAGATACAGTAATACTAAAACAACAGGTACCTAATGAGCAGGTAATTAGGACTAACTATATCCTAGCAGAGCTGCTTAACCAGCGGAGCTGGCGTAGTTAACACCTCACCAGTGGCGAGAGCCCACTGGCGAGTAGAATGGTCAGACAGGCAGGGTTCGGCAAAAAAGAGGCAAGTATCAGTACAGAATCGTGAAGCAAGAGAATAGTCGGTAATCAGGCAGAGATTCAGCAACAGGTAGGCAGATAGGCGAAAGTACAGGAACAGAAGACAGGATCAGGGTCAGAGTAATAGCTAAGAGTCATACACAGGAGATCAATACAGAAGCAATAACCTAGTCTGGGTGTGAAATCCGTAGCGTCAACACCCAGGAACGAGTCTAAACAAATAGCAATAACAGAGTAGCAATATCCTAAGCTTGGGGGTGAGGTCCTTGGTCTCAACCCCCTGGAACTGGTCTAAAGTATAACAGAGCAATGAGACAACAATCCTAATCTTGGGGGTGAGGTCCTTGGTCTCAACCCCCTGGGACTAGTCTAAAGTATAACAGAACAATCACATAGCAATCCTAAGCTTGGGGGTGAGGTCCCTGGTCTCAACCCCCTGGAACTGGTCTAAAGTATAGCGGAGTAATAGCAATATCCTAATCTAGGTGTGAAATCATTGGCATCACACCTGGGATCTAATCTGACAGATGACAGAGCAATAGCAATATCCTAATCTAGGTGTGAAATCCTTGGCATCACACATGGGATCTAATCTGACAGATAACAGAGCAATAGCAATCCTAATCTAGGTGTGAAATCCTTGGCATCAAACCTGGGATCTAATCTGACAGATGACAGAGCAATAGCAATATCCTAATCTAGGTGTGAAATCCTTGGCATCACACCTGGGATCTAATCTGACAGATAACAGAGCAATAGCAATCCTAATCTAGGTGTGAAATCCTTGGCATCACACCTGGGATCTAATCTGACAGATAACAGAGCAATAGCAATATCCTAATCTAGGTGTGAAATCCTTGGCATCACACCTGGGCAGGGCCGGCCCGCTCATGAGGCGGGGTGAAACTTTTGCCTCAGGCGGCAAAATTCCAGGGGCGGCACCCGCCCGTCCGTGGGTGCGGGGAGCCGGCCGCCGAGCTGGAGGGGTAGCTGGCAGGACGGGGGTATTGGACCCCCCCTCCCTCGCCTGGGTCCCCCGTCCTCCGCTCCCCTCCAGCCTTAAATACAAGAAGCCGCTATGTGTAAGAGGCACGGGCGGGTAGGACTCACCTCTTCCTCGTTCCAAGCGTGCGCTCCACTGACGTCACTTCCTGCAGCGTTTAGTGGCGGCGTAAATTTTTTTTTTGCCTCAGGCGGCAAATAGTCTAGAGACAGAGAAATAGCAATATCCTAATCTAAAGGTCTGAGCGCTGACACACAAGCATTCACGACAACAGACAAGGACAGAGTAACAATTCCTGGTTTCAATACTGAAAGCAGATTCAAGCAGCCCCGCCCGAGGGGCTGAGCCAGCCTGCAAGGTAGATTGACAGGTGGAAGTCAGCTGACCACAATGTCAGCTGATCTGTCTCCTCCGCCCATAAAGGTCCTTTTGCTCCATGCACAGGCGTGTGGATTTAAGCTGCTGTGCAAGAGAGATTCCTGTCCCCCCTGAGTCGGGAAGCGACACCCGGGATGACGTGGCCGCAGAGGTGACATCAGGTGTGAATGTCTTCAATCGTTACAATATGCTGTATTTTGTTTTTTTTGTAGTAATGCAGAGGGGGCTTCATCCAACACTTAGCTGGGCAGACCTACTTAGACCGTTGTAAATTTGGCTCCCTCCATGACCACACCCACATTCTGGTGCATGGCCACAACCATTTTCTGGCTGCAGTGCCCCAGCATGAAATTATTAATAAAATAATAACAAATAACTCAAAAACATGTCCAACGCAAACACAAGACACATAGTCATACGCTTTGGATTAACAGATCTTGTTTTGTGCCTTAATATTTAGCTTACTTGCATTATTTATTGGTCCTTGGTCATTTAATTTGAAACTGTGAGCTGCACTAGTTCACATACGAAGAGAGAACTTCATACATGAATAGGTGAACACCTGAATAATATTCTTAAAAACTGGGTGGAACACCCTCTCTCTAAGCACTTTAAACACAACCATGGATGAAAAATAATGGATGTTGTATACTTTGGTCTTGAAAAAATTCGGAGAGATCAGAGAAGTGGAGACTATATAGCCAAGATGTCTAGGATAGAGAGAGTCAATAGATCTTCAATTTAAATACTATGGTGACAAAAGGCCTAAATGAGGAATAGGAGATGTTTGGCTTTCTGAAATAGGATGAATGGGAGCCATCTGATTAATGGGCCACCTGTATCTCTATGGAGTTAGGTTGAGAAATATGGAATTCTGAGGTAGAGAAAAGAAGTAGTAGTACTGATTTATTTTAGAATGACAGGACTAACGATAGAATAGAAATGTGCTATTTATCACTGAGGATAAGAAAATATATATTTAATATGTGTATGCAAGTGGATTGAATAAGAGGAGTAAATTTCCTTTAAGAGGATCAAGAACTTTACATTAATGTAATAATAACAGCAGTTCCCCTTTAAGAAAAGTTGGAGACTTCATAGGTTGGATTTGTATATAAGGCAGGAAGTGGGGGCTAATGGGCGATTTTGATCCTGAGGAAGATAGCTCCCAGCTATCGAAACATGTCGATCTAGAGGGGTTCACTTTTAAAATCGCTAGGGTTTGCTAAATAACAAAGGAATCGCGGTAGGTAATTTCCACTACCCCAATTCGATCTATACAAAAGCGCAATCGTGCCGTGGAGCGATTATTGCCGCGATTTTGCTATACTATGCAGTGCAAAGCAAATTCGTAATCATCGGGGGAAAAAAGTACTTTGCTAAATCGCGATTGCTAGCGTTTAGCGCAAACGCTAGCGATTCCTAGTGGAAAAGGGCCCTAATAGTTGTTCCCACCAACTACATCCCTTTGCGCAATACACAGCTAGCCACCTGCCCAGAAGCCGGGTGTCCTAGGGGGATCAAGCCGACATAGGACTGTTGGAACTTTATAGACGAATGCCGCACGGGGACTGGCTCCATTATGCCTGGAGTGGAAGCTGATTGCAAGGCTACCGGCCGGAGCCCGCATTGAAGTACAAATCAAGCTGCAAGATTTGTGAGTGATTTAAGTAGCAGCTAATAGTGGTGCTCAAATACCCCTTTTCAAAATTCGAGTTAGGTCGAATTCGAATAGTAAATTATTCGAGATCAGTCGAATATTCGAGTCGAATAATTTTTACTATTCGATTCGACCTCGGAATTCGAGCTCACTATTCGAGTCGGTATTCGAGCTCATTATTCGAGCTGACTATTCGAAATGGCCTTAAATAGCTTCCAACACTTGTTTTGAGGGTGAATGATGCAAGAAACCTCTTTTTTTCCAAGTAACAACAGCAAGTGATTATGTGGGGATGTTCCTTTAAAAAAAAAAAGTTGAAAAGAGAAGTTGTGTCCAGAAATTTGTTCAGTACTGTATATACTTCTTCTTCTTCTTCTTTATCTTCTATATCTTCTTCTTCTTCTTCTTCTTCTTCTATATCTTCTTCTTCTATATCTTCTTCTTCTATATCTTCTTCTATATCTTCTTCTTCTTCTTTTATATTGTCTTCTTCTTCTTCTTCTTCTTCTTCATCTTCTTCTTCTTCATCTTCTTTTTCTTCATCTTCTTCATCTTCTTCTTCATCTTCTTCTTCATCTTCTTCATCTTCTTCTTCATCTTCTTCATCTTCTTCATCTTCTTCTTCTTCTTCTTCTTCATCTTCAACTTCTTCATCTTCTTCTTCTTCTTCATCTTCTTCATCTTCTTCATCTTCTTCTTCTTCTTCTTCATCTTCTTCATCTTCAACTTCTTCATCTTCTTCTTCTTCTTCATCTTCTTCATCTTCTTCATCTTCTTCTTCTTCTTCTTCATCATCTTCTTCTTCTTCATCTTCTTCATCTTCTTCATCTTCTTCATCTTCTTCTTCTTCATCATCTTCATCTTCTTCTTCATCTTCTTCTTCTTCATCATCTTCATCTTCTTCTTCTTCATCTTCTTCATCATCTTCATCTTCTTCATCTTCTTCTTCTTCTTCTTCATCTTCTTCTTCTTCTTCATCATCTTCTTCTTCTTCATCTTCTTCATCTTCTTCTTCTTCATCATCTTCATCTTCTTCTTCATCTTCTTCTTCTTCATCATCTTCATCTTCTTCTTCTTCATCTTCTTCTTCTTCATCTTCTTCATCTTCATCTTCTTCATCTTCTTCATCTTCTTCTTCTTCATCTTCTTCTTCTTCTTCTTCTTCATCTTCTTCTTCTTCTTCTTCATCTTCTTCTTCTTCATCTTCTTCATCTTCTTCTATATCGTCTTCTTCTTCACTTATTTCTCTTTTCAAATTTTTTTTTTAAAGAAATGCAGCTATTTTTGAGCGTAACAAATAGCTGGTGGCGCACGCATGTTGGAAGCGCCATTGTATGTGCTCCCTGGCAGTGGAAACACACAGACAGCAGGAGGTAAATTCAGCAGCAGGAGGAGGAGGATGAGTGTGTGGCAGCAGGCAGTCAATGAGGCAGGCAGCGTGACATAATAGCCCTGGTACCTAGCGGTGATACCAGGGCTGTAAATAAACACAGCAGGCAGGAGGTCCCAGACAGCGGTCGTGCAGCCCACATTGTGTCCAATACACAACTGGGACAACACAGTTTTCAACCCGGGCACCTCAGAAAAATTAAACCTTTTTTTTTTTTATGGTTTTGTAGTTTTGTTTTTACAACAAATTACACAGACAGATATAGCTATTTTTTGACGTAATAGCTGGTGGCAGAGTGGCAGCAGAAGGTAAATCTGTGTACCCTGGCATTGGGAAACACAGACAGACAGACAGCAGCAGCAGCAGCAGCAGGAGGAATGGAGGAGTAATGTGAGCAGCTATTGTTTGACGTAATAGCTGGTGGCAGAGTGGCAGCAGAAGGTAAATCTGTGTACCCTGGCGTTGGGAAACACAGACAGACAGCAGCATCAGCAGGAGGAATGGAGGAGTAGTGTGAGTGTGGCAGCAGGCAGGCAGCGTGACATAATAGCCCTGGTACCTAGCGGTGATACCAGGGCTGTAAATAAACACAGCAGGCAGGAGGTCCCAGACAGCGGTCGTGTAGCCCACATTGTGTCCAATACACAACTGGGACAACACAGTTTTCAACCCGGGCACCTCAGAAAAATTAAACCTTTTTTTTTTTTTTTTTTATGGTTTTGTAGTTTTGGTTTTACAACCAATTACACAGACAGATATAGCTATTTTTTGACGTAATAGCTGGTGGCAGAGTGGCAGCAGAAGGTAAATCTGTGTACCCTGGCGTTGGGAAACACAGACAGACAGCAGCATCAGCAGGAGGAATGGAGGAGTAGTGTGAGTGTGGCAGCAGGCAGGCAGCGTGACATAATAGCCCTGGTACCTAGCGGTGATACCAGGGCTGTAAATAAACACAGCAGGCAGGAGGTCCCAGACAGCGGTCGTGTAGCCCACATTGTGTCCAATACACAACTGGGACAACACAGTTTTCAACCCGGGCACCTCAGAAAAATTAAACCTTTTTTTTTTTTTTTTTTATGGTTTTTTGGTTTTGTTTGTAAAACAAATTACACAGATATATAGCTATTGTTTGACGTAATAGCTGGTGGCAGAGTGGCAGCAGAAGGTAAATCTGTGTACCCTGGCAGTGGGAAACACAGATAGACAGCAGAAGGGCAGTACGCAGCCCACTGTAGGTGTAAAATGTGTGGCTGCAGGCGACTTAATAGTCAAAGTGAACCAGGCTGGCTTAGTGAGCAGGAGCCAGGAGGTGGTAAAGGGTGGTAAGGCACATTAACGATGGTTCTTAGCCAGTTCATGTCCCCCTCTCGCCGACAACAGGGGCCAGGAACTCGCCTTCCACCCACGCCTGGTTCATCTTGAGAAACGTCAGTCTGTCCACAGACTTGTGAGACAGACGTGAGCATTTCTCGGTGACCACACCACCAGCTGCACTGAAGCAGCGCTCGGACAGCACGCTGGAAGGGGGGCAGGACAGCACTTCCAGGGCGTACTGCGCCAGCTCGCTCCAGATCTCCAGGCGCTTGACCCAATACTCCATGGGATCAACAGGGGCATCGCTGTCAAGCCCGCTGTAGGACCCCATGTAGTCAGCCACCATGCGGGTCAGGCGCTGGCTGTGACCGGTGGAGGATGCTGCTGCATGCACCTCCTCTCTAGTCACTGCTGCCGGAGCCTCTACAGTCCTGTAGAGCTCGTGGCTGAGAGACAGCAGGTCTGTGGGGCGCTTGCTGCTGGATGCAGGCACCTGCTGCTGCCTCTGTGCTGGCTGCTGGACAGTGGGGGTGGAAGGCTGGGGGAAGGCTTCCTCCAAGCGCTCAACAAGGGCCTGCTGCAAGCTCCTTATTTGTTGCGCTGGGTCTCCTCCTGCAGGCGGCAGGAACTGGCTCAACTTCCCCTTGAGGCGTGGGTCCAACATCATGCTGATCCAGATGTCCTCCCTCTGCTTCATCTGGATCACCCTGGGGTCTCTGCGCAGGCACGTCAGCATGTGCGCTGCCATTGGGAAGAGGCGGGCCACGTCTGCTGGCACATCGACGGCAGTGCTGCTGTCCTCATCCTCCTCCTCTGCCTCGTCAGCCTCATCCTCTCTCCACCCCCGCACCAACTCAGCTGCACTGTGCTGCTCCCCCTCATCAGCAGCAAGGTCAGGGACCTCCACCAAGTCCTCCTCCTCCTCCCCCTCAGAGGTGGACTGTGCAGCTGCTTGCCGCTCCTGCTGGTCCAAGGCTGCCGCTCCCTGTTCCAGCAAAGCATCGAGGGCCCTGTTCAGCAGACAAACCAGGGGCACCCACTCGCAGACCATAGCATGGTCCCTGCTCACCATGTTAGTGGCCTGCAGAAAGGGAGCCAGCACTAAGCACACCTGCTGCATGTGCCTCCAGTCATCATCGGGGACGATGGACGGGATGTTGCTGGTCTTGTCCCTTCTCTGAGCGGCGGAAACAGTGGCCAGGGCAAGGTACTGTTTGACAGCGCGCTTCTGTTCAACCAGACGCTCCAACATCGCCAGGGTGGAGTTCCAGCGAGTCGGAACGTCAAGGATCAGCCGATGGCGTGGCAGATCCAGCTCCTTTTGCACGTCTTCCAGGCTCGCACAGGCTGCAGCCGAGCGCCGGAAGTGACGCACAACGTTCCTTGCCGTTTCCAGCAGTTCGCCCATCCCCTGGTAGGTGCGCAAGAACTTCTGCACTACCAGGTTCAGCACGTGGGCAAGACAAGGGATGTGGGTCAGGTTTCCCCTGTCTATTGCGGCAACCAGATTGGCCCCATTGTCGGCCACCACCTCTCCGACTCTGAGGCCTCTGGGGGTCAGCCAAATCCTCTCCTGCTCCTGGAGTTTGGCCAGCACATGGGTTGCCGTCAGCTTGGTCTTCCCAAGGCTGACCAAGTGCAGCAGCGCTTGGCAGTGGCGGGCCTTCACGCTGCTGCTGAGGCGGGGGGTTTGGCCAGGTGTGCCGGAGGATGGCAGAGGATCGGAGGAACCTGCTGCAGTTCCCCTGACCCTGCGGGGTGGCACCACCCACTGTGTTGCTGCTGCTGCTGTGCCCGCTGCTGCTCTCCCATCCTCACCCCCTTCCACCAAGCTGACCCAGTGGACAGTGAAGGACAGGTAGCGGCCTGTCCCGAAGCGGCTGCTCCAGGAGTCCATGGTGACGTGGACCCTTTCACCAACCGCGTGCTCCAGCCCTCGCTCCACATTGGCCATCACAAAGCGGTGCAGTGCAGGAATGGCCTTGCGGGAGAAAAAGTGTCTGCTGGGGAGCTGCCAGTCTGGGGCTGCGCAAGCAAGCAGCGCACGAATGTCGCTCCCCTCCTGCACGAGCGTGTACGGCAGGAGTTGGGAGCACATGGCCCGTGCCAGCAAGCCGTTCAGCTGCCGCACGCGACGGCTGCTGGGAGGCAGAGCCCTAACCACCCCCAGGAAGGACTCGCTCAAAAGGCTCTGGCGTGGCCTTTTGCTGGCACGGGAATCAGCAGACACAGCGGAGGAGGCCACTGAGGACTGGCTGCCAGAACAGGCCTCAGTGTCGGCGGCAGGAGTTGCAGAGGGGGGAGGAGCAGTGCGTTTCTGCACTCCTGCTGGTGCTGCTGGAGGAGCAGGAGGGCGGGTGGCTGCTGTTGCTGCTGCTGCTGAAGGCTGTGCAGTGATGGGTGTGGTGCCACTGCCAGCACCAGATGCCTTCAGCCTCTGGAACTCCTGATGCTGGTGGAAATGTTTCGCAGCAAGGTGGTTGATGAGCGAGCTGGTGCAGAACTTTAAGGGGTCTGCACCTCTGCTCAACTTCCGCTGACAGTGGTTGCAAGTGGCGTACTTGCTGTACACTGTGGGCATGGTGAAAAAGCGCCAGATTGGTGACAGAAACATCCCCCTACGGCATGGAAGCGCTGCTGCCTGTCTCCCTGTGGTGGTTGGGGGTGGGGCTTGGGGGGCTTGGGTGCGGCTGGTGGTGGTACTGGCAGATGCTGCTGCTGCTGCTGCTGAGCCTGAGACACCAGCAGGCTGTGGGACCTGCCTACTGCTGCTGCCAATGCTTGCAATGATGCGCTTCCTTGCAAGGCCCACAAGAGCATCCTCCTCCTCCTCCTCAGAGCTGCTGAGGACGACATCCCCTGGAGGTGGTGGCACCCAGTCTCTGTCTGTCACCGGGTCATCAACATCCTCCCCCTCCTGAAACATGTCCTGCTGGGATGAGGACCCCCCAAACTCCTCTCCTGATGCATGGATGGGCTGCTTGACTGTCGCCACAGTCTTGCTGTCCAATCCCTCATCCCCCAAAGTGCCCATCAGCATCTCCTCCTCAAGATCGCCAACAACAGCAGACAATTTACTCATGATGCCTGGGGTCAAAAGACTGCTGAATGACAGGTCGGCGAGTGACGGTGAACTGGCCTCCTCCCCAGACCCTGCTGGGCGGCTGCTGCGAACAGGGGTGGTGGTGGTGGTGGTGAGGGTGGAGGCCTCAGATGCAGAGCTGATGGCGGGCTGCTCATCCTCCGTCATGAGTTGCACCACAGTGTCTGCATGCTTTTCCTCAATGGGACGTTTCCGACCCGGCTGGAGGAAAATCGGAGCAGGTGCTACACGCTGCTGCTGCTGTGTCTCTGCAGCGTGAGTTGCAGATGCTCCTGCTGGGCGGCGCCCAAGGCGTCCACGGCCAGTGGCTATGGGAGGAATGTTAGCCACTGACGCTGCTGCTGCTGCTGCGGAACTGTGCATGGTGGCGCGCCCGCGCCCGCGGCTTGCCACAATGCTGCTCCCTCTCCTCCTGATTCCCTTGCTGCCCTTCCCCTTGCCCAAACCGCGCTGGCTGCCACTTCCAGACATCTTCGATGTTTTGGGCGTATAGACAAAAGTTTTTTAAAAGGGCGGGTGAAAAGTGGGGTACTTTAATGGAGTGGGTTGGTGGGTGAGGTGACTGAGTGAGTGTCCCTAGTACAGTAAGTAAGTAGTAACAGTCAGGAAGTACAACTAGCAGTTACAATAATCAGTAGTAATCACAAGTAAATTTAGTGTGTGTACACTACAGACAGTGAGTGCACGCACGCGCAAACACGCGCAGGAGCTAGCCTATGAACAGTGACTGAGTGAGTGTCCCTAGTACAGTAAGTAAGTAAGTAGTAACAGTCAGTAAGTACAACTAACTAATTACAATAATCAAAAAGTTATCAGAAGGAAATAGAGTGTGTGTAGTGTGTACACAGACAGTGAGTGCACACACGCAGGAGCTAGTAGCCTATGAACAGTGACTGAGTGTCCTAGACTCCTAGTACAGTAAGTAGTAACAGTAAGTACAACTAACTAATTACAATAATCAATCAGTTATCAGAAGGAAATAGAGTGTGTGTAGTGTGTACACAGACAGTGAGTGCACACACGCAGGAGCTAGTAGCCTATGAACAGTGACTGAGTGTCCTAGACTCCTAGTACAGTAAGTAGTAACAGTAAGTACAACTAACTAATTACAATAATCAATCAGTTATCAGAAGGAAATAGAGTGTGTGTAGTGTGTACACAGACAGTGAGTGCACACACGCAGGAGCTAGTAGCCTATGAACAGTGACTGAGTGTCCTAGACTCCTAGTACAGTAAGTAGTAACAGTAAGTACAACTAACTAATTACAATAATCAATCAGTTATCAGAAGGAAATAGAGTGTGTGTAGTGTGTACACAGACAGTGAGTGCACACACGCAGGAGCTAGTAGCCTATGAACAGTGACTGAGTGTCCTAGACTCCTAGTACAGTAAGTAGTAACAGTGAGTACAACTAACTAATTACAATATTCAATTACAATAATCAATCAGTTATCAGAACTTGGAAATAGAGCGTGTGTAGTGTGTACACAGACAGTGAGTGCACACACGCAGGAGCAGCTAGTAGCCTATGAACAGTGACAGTGAGTGTCCTAGTACAGTTACAGTATATAACTACAATACTAATACAATCAGTAGTAAAGGACAGCAGAAATACTGGTATAGAATAGAGAGAAATAAACAGAGGACAGGAGGACAGCTGCCCACACAGGCAGGCCCTGAGGCCTAAAGCTGTAAGCCTGCAGCAGCTGGCCTGTCTCTATGTAACACAAAAGCTACTAACTAAAATACAATGTCTAACTAACTAACAACAATATAGGTGTGTATAGGAGGTGTATGTGAGCAAAAACGCTAGGTAAATGACCACAATAAAGCTCTTGCTAAGCCAAAGCACAAAGGAGCAACTCTCTCTCTATGCAAGTCTCAGGCAAGGACGGAGAAACGTAACATGGCGGCCGCTATTTATAGGGTAGGGGCTGGCCAGGGTCCCCCTCTGTGATTGGCTGCCGTCAGAGGGCCTGGGAGCCCTCTGATTGGCTCTAAGGACATCAATCTGGGCTATGACGCTATTCGAGCTCGGTACCGAGCTCGAATAGCGCCGTTTGCTCGAATAGCTCGAATAGTGAATGGGCTATTCGAGTGTACGCGAATAGCCCATTCGAATAGCTACAGCTATTCGGAGCTCGAATACCGAGCTCGAATAGCTGGAAAAGAGCTCGAATATTCGAGCTACTCGAATATTCGAGCTCTGCTGAGCACCACTAGCAGCTAAGCTTTGGAAATAAGAACGCTGATATATCCAACTAATAGTCATTGGACTACAGCACTTTATGAAGCACGCATTTTTTGAATATTGAGACTCTTCAGGTTACAAGGAAATCAGGTGGCTCCATTGTGAGTGTGCTGGATGGTGTTTGCATGTATGAGATTTTCTGGGATATTACCTGTCTTTTAGAGTGTCCCAACAACAGGGCATCATATTTTATATGGTGTAAGTGTATTGGATGATGATGACTGTGTGTGATATGTTTGCATACTAATGTCTCAGTAAAAGAGTTTTTACAGTCTATGTAAACTGAAATCCTTTTGAATTTAATCCTCAAGATTGTATTTTATTTTATTTTTTTACATATTTTTCCGATCTTAATACTAATATATTTTATTCGGGGTATCTACTTATCAGTGAAATATGTTCTTAACCTCCAATAAAGGTATCTAGAAATCTGTACACCAGCGCCATCCTCTACAAGTTTTTTTTTGTACTGGTTCACATTTAAACATTGTATAGATAGAACATAACTGAAAGTTTAGGGTGAGTTCCCACTATGCAAGTTGTGTGACTCTGTGTTGCTCAATGGCCCATGCAATTGTATGGGCCATTATAATGGATCATATTATCCTAATGCACTGTACACAGTGTATTTCTGGATAATGAGCAAAAAGGCTCGTTACATAGCAGTTGTGCTTTCCATTTTTTTTCATGGCATAAAGTACAAGAAGGAAGCGTTCAAACAGTATTCATGTGTAACTGGTTTTAACTGCCAACTGAAGGAGAACCCAAAAGACAACAATACAGGTTGTAAAATTCAAAAATCTTTATTAAAAAAAAAAATTAAAAAAAATTGCTACTCCACGTAACAAATGAAAATCAGTCAATACACATTTCTAAACATCACAGTCTTCTTGGTTTCTTCTTTTTCTTCCTACTGGTTAAATTCAGTCATCACCCTCCCACCTAGTAAGTATCCCACTGTGTTCTCATGAAACAGAATAAAATTAAATTCTATTTGCATTAGATATAGCGCAAAGTTATTTTTTTTATCAAAGTAAATCTAGTCCAAACATTTCTCAAAAAGGCAGAAATATAATATCAACTTCAAGTTTTGCTGATCAGCAAAAACTTCCCAAGTAAGGGGTTAAATAAATAAAAAAAACAAATTAAAATAAATACAAATAAATTAAATGGGTTACCGGTAATAAATTATTAGAAATAAGTTAGGTACATAAACACTGGACAAGTTAATACGTTTCTTAGTAGATTAATTGGGTTATGTCATTAAATAAATAATTAAATGGACCAAAAACAAGTGAATTAATAGCTGAAAACACAGAAAAAGATGGGGCCAAAAGTTCAGTTACTGTCTCAGTAGGCAACAACTACCCCAAAAAGAGAAAGGAAAACAGTTTCTTCTTTAAGAAAATAAAAATAAAAAAAAAAAAAAAAAAATATTTCCGTTCTTGAATTTCACAGTCTGTAGACTCTATCTTCACCAATTCTCATTTCCTTTCAGGATCACCTCAGTATACAGGAACCGACCATCTCAAGGTAATTGCTCTAAATTGTCCATTACTGAGGGTAAGACAAGGTATTAATTGTTTCTTTTTTCTTTTTCAGGACCCCAGCCGGATATCCCACCCTGGAGGTGAGTATTGCTAGCATAAATTGCCAACTATGGTCCTATGGTCCGACTTTCCTCCTACCCCTGTCCGCTTCCAACTGCGCCACACCGTTCCCTCAGAGCCATTTACCTCCTTACATGGCTCCCTCGCGCGTTTGGTTGCTAAGCAACCTTCCCTCTCTTGCACGCAAAACAGCGCGAGCGGCTCTTTTCTTTAAAGCCTTGCCCGTCGCGTCATGGTCGCCTTGGCAAACGGTAGGAGTGCACGCGTCAATAAATACACGTGCACTTGCTTCCCTCTCCACACAGCCATCAGCCCTGCCCACCGCGCACAGCCGCGGCCATCTTAAGTATGGGCAAAATGCCCTTAATACAGTTAAGCCCTGTGTCAGCAGTGCCTCTGCACTTGGGCTGCTGACCAGGTAATATATATATAAAAAAAACAGACTCCCCCCTTTTCTACCTGTTACACATGTTACGGCCAGAACCCAAAGTTTGGCCACTTCGTTCTGGCCGGCCACTTTGGGTTCTGGCAGGCCAATGTGCGAAGTGGCCGCGGAAGTGCGGCCAATGTTAGAAATGAAATTATTCCAGTAAGATTAATGTATGTTCTGGCCGTCTTGCTGCGGCCAAATGTTTCAAAAGTGTGTTAATTTAATGAAATTAAGCCGGCAGCTTTCTCTCCTCCCCCTGCCTCTATCTCCTACGGGCAGCCGGCGGGGATATGTATGTCCCCGAGAGTCGTTCGTCGTGCCAGGGCAGCAGAGCGGGGAGGCTGCAGATATTGCTTCTGTCAGCACCCGCTCTGCAGGAACGAACGGCAGGATTCCCTCCTGCGACGAACGACTCTGGGGGAACACGCATGTCCCCACCGGCTGCCCAGTATTGTATAGGAGAGAGGCAGGGGGAGGAGAGAGAGCTGAAGCTGGCGGCTTCATTTGTTACATTGCCGCCGGCTTAATTTCATGAAATGAACTCACTTTTTAAAACATTTGGCCGCAGCGGGACGGCCAGAACATACATTAACCACTTAAGCCCGAAGGGTTGAAATTTTTTTACATCCGAGCAACTTTCACCCCCCATTCATTTGCCAATAACTTTATCACTACTCATCACAATTAATTGATCTATATCTTGTTTTTTCCGCCACCAATTAGGCTTTCTGTGGGTGGTATATTTTGCTAAGAGCCTGTTTACTGTAAATGCATTTTAACAGGAAGAATAAGAAAAAAATGGAAAAAATTCATTATTTCTCAGTTTTCAGCCATTATAGTTTTAAAATAATACATGCCTCCATAATTAAAACTCACGTATTGTATTTGCCCATATGCCCCGGGTATTTCACCGTTAAAATTATGTCCCTATCACAATGTATGGCGACAATATTTTATTTAGAAATAAAGGTGCATTTTTTCAGTTTTGCGTCCATCACTGTTTAGAAGCCCATAATTTATTAAATCATATTGATATACTCCTTTGACATGAATATTTAAAAAGTTCAGACCCTTAGGTAACTATTTATGTTTTTTTTTTTTTTTAATTATTGTAATTTTTTTTTTTTAATTTAAACTTGTATGTGGGTATTTTTTGGTGTGGGAGGTAAACAGGGTTTTTTTTTATATATTTATAGGTTTATTCTTAAAACTTTTTTTTTAAGGTGTAATTTGCTATTTGGCCACAAGATGGCCAGAATCAAAAAGTCCTGGGAGCGATCGATCTCGCTCCCAGGCAGAAGAAAGGAGGCCAGAGCTCAGAAAAGCCGCAGCGTCTGAAGAGACGCTGTCGGCTTTTCTCCGGGGGGGTCCGATCAGCGAAAGGGATTTATAATCCCTTTCACTGATCGGTGGGCTAGCGGCCAGCAGCGGGGGCGCGCACGGGGGGGCCCGCGGGCGCGCGCGCGACCCGCGGGAGTGCGCGCAGCCCAACTGGACGAGAAATCTCGTCCAGTTGGGCTTAAGTGGTTAATCTTACTGGAATCATTTCATTTCTAACATTGGCCGTGGCCACTTTGCACATTGACCGGCCAGAACCCGAAGTGGCCGGCCAGAACGCAAAGTGGCCAGTCTTCGGGTTCTGGCCGTAACATACATAAAGTACTTTATTTGGTCAAACATGATTGACTGTGTGATGTCTCGCCCAGTGATGTGTTCCTTGCTGGACAGGAAGTATTTCACTAGGATTTCTGGGGATCCCTGCCATATTCCCATTGTTCCGCACATTGACTTACATTACTTCTACTGGAAGTCCAGCGGTAATGCGCTGTTGACGTTGTGGCGGCTCTGTGGCAGATCTGGTACTTCCAGCACCACATGACGTGGTAAGTGTGCTAGGCCCCATTGCTTTGCATTGCAGCTGCGTTACCCTGTAGTAAAATAGGGTAATGCAATGCATACTTGCAGTGAAAGTGTAAAAGGGACCTATAGAATACATGAGTTGAAATAAAGTACTGTCCCTTGCCACAGTTCCGATGTCACCCAGTCTTCTGGTGTCCCCTCCATATCGGCCACCGAGGAAACTTCTACACATGTGCGCAGGTGCCTCTCACAGTCACACTCCTATGGTTGGTGGCTTCTGCATGTGCAGTCACGCTCCTGGGTCAGCGGCCACTATGGAGGGGAAACCAGAAGACTGGGTGATATCCGAACAGCGGAGAGCGGCACAGAGATGTCTGTAGGAGATATGAGTGCTGAGACATTGGGGCTTAAATATCAGCACCATAATCTAGTACTGTAGAAAATGTGATCAGACACATGATCAGGCACAGCTCAAGCATAGCAGCCTAGTAAAGAGCAGCCTAGTAACTAGCAGCAGCAGCAAAGAATCAGACACATCTCTCGCACAGCTGCCTAGTGGAGAGCAGAAAAATAACAAAAAATAATGCAGTGTGAAAACCAGTCTGTTTCAAACTGAACATTGCAGAATTGCCTTTGAAAACTTGAATCGCAAATGGAATTGTGGAAAGATAGTGGGGATTTTGCAGCAATTTCAGTGTGAAACAAGGCCTTAAGTCAGTTATGGCTAACTTTGGCACTCCCGCTGTGACAAAACTACAAATCCCATCATGCCTCTGCCTCCCCAAGTTATGCTTAGAGCTGTCAGAGTATTGCAATGCCTCATGGGACTAGTAGTTCCAGCACAGCTGGAGTGCCAAAGTTAGCCATCACTGCCCTAAGTGATGTAGTTAAACTTAGATATCTATATAAGAAAAAGTTGGCATGTCTTCAACTAAGGTGATTTAAAAAAAAAACACCTTCTAGCTCTGTGTGCCAGTAGTAAATATGATTCCCCATGCTGCATGAGGATTTTTTTCTACACCACACTGACAGGGGTTATCTCTTCCCCTTCTCCTTCTTCTTCTTGTTCTCCTCATAACAAACTCTTTTTTTTCTAGAAAATGTTCCTTTCCTTACAGTTCCTCTTTAATAAATTAATCACTTCATACTGATTAATGATATACTGTTTTGAAATTTGGAAAGCATTGCCTTGTGGAAATATGGACTTAGCTAGGAACTAGGCAATAAAATGCTAATAATACTGAGTTGATACACATTTTTGTTAATTGTATGCAAATTTTATAGTTTGGGATATAATGAATCAAAATGCAGTAGCTAATGATTTTGTTTGGCTAATTTTCAAGACACACATTGTTTGCAAAAAATAACAGTTTGCATCAATTGCAAATTATTATCACCTTATTAACCAATTCTGCAAGGGACACCTGCATTGTAGGGTTGTTTGCCAAACATCATATACCATTGTGTACTACTTTCTGACGTTCAAATATATATATAAGCTGCGTGTTCTACAAATTATTCAAAAGAGGGCCTATTGGCTGAAAGCTTACCCTTTAGTCAATAAATGGTATCATGCTGATTCAAGACTTCCTTAATATACAATATCAGCACATCCCCAGACAGTCCTACAGACTTCTGTGATTGGGTGGAAAAGTTTCAAGCTACCCTGTTTACTGGATTAGAGAAAATACTACATGACAGGCTTAAATAGCTATTGACATACTAAAAGAACTGCTGAACAGATTACTGAGAAGGTCCCTCTGGAAAACGATCACAACATGGGGTTAGGCCTGCTCTGAGTGGCACGAAGAAACTTTACAAAACTTTTGTTAAATGTCCACTTCCTGTGGCAATGCTACTACTACTTCTTCCTTGTTTGCCATCAGTCGCAGTGCTGCAACAGGTAGCAGAGGCATGCTTGCTCCTTGGGAAATGTTTTCCACCTTAAAAGGCAATTTTAGCCTTGTACTGTGCCTCCAAGACGGCTGACACACAGAAATAATCAGTGTTTTTGATGTGAGGGTCATACTGTTAGCAGAGCAGCATGAAGTAACTCATTTTCCACAATGTTCCTACCTCTGAGAACCCACGTTTCTCTTGGTAAGGCAGCACAATACTGTCCTCTGGCTGCTCCCTTCATCTACAGAAAATTGCTGGTGTTTGCATTGGATGAAACATACCTTGCATTGGTGTCTTTCCCTTCTCCTGAACAAACACTCCCATGTAATCCTCCTCTTTCCCTATTTCCGTATTTATGATGAAGGCACATGACAGAAAGGAAGAATACCCTACTTGCCTCTCCCTGCCTTGACAAAAGTTCATCTCCCTGCAGCATTTGGCACTGCTCGACTGATGTTTATGTTGCAAGGATTGCAGGTGACCTTCCTTGCATTCTTCTTTCTCCTAGCTCTGTGACTGCACCCCCTTTCCCTGATCTCAAATTCTGCCTATTCCAGCAGGTAGACTAAGGCCCTGTTCACACTGCACGCGTTCCCATCCGAGTTTCAGGAACGCGTGCAGGAGGCCGACACGCACGGCATCAGACAGTGCATAGACTGCACTGTCTGATGTTCACACTGCATGCGTTCCTGACCTGTGTGGTCCAGGAACGCATGCTGCATGCATTTTTTCCCAAAACGTGCGGCTGTCCACAGGGGCAAACGCAGGATTTTTGAGGGGGGGATTCCTGAAAGGTCCAGAAGTACTTATGTCCCCCGAGTGCTTCCGAATACAGCTGGCTCCATACTGCCCATGCACAAAAGTGCGCTGGCGTATTACAGAGCTGCCTATCTTTGGAAGTACTCAAAGACACGAGTGTTTCTGAGGGCTTCAGGTAGCAGCAAATTTGAACGGGGGACAGCGCTGGAACAACTCCCCTAGAGAGGAATGGGAGATAGACTTAGTTTGGACAATTCAGTGGAAAATGCCATATAGTGTCACATAGCGCAAGCAACAGCCATATGATGCAGGGATATATGCATCTGCGGAAGATGGCGGCGCTATATAAATACAAGGGCCTCAATTCACTAAGCTTTATCAAACACTTTATCAAACGTTTTATAATTTACCTCATGGGTAAAATCTAATTTTGAATTCAATAAGGTGTTATATATTTATCAAATGCTTTATTGATAAAACATTCAATATATCTATAACACCTTTGTGAATTCAAAATTAGATTTTACCCATGAGGTAACTTATCAAACGTTTCATAAAGTGTTTGATAAAGCTTAGTGAATTGAGGCCTAAATAATAATAATTTGTCTCACCAGGATTGCACTTTTATTTAGCTTTCCTGTATGACAAGAAGACACAGACCCACCAGGGGAAGAGAGAAACAAAGGTGAATGAGAGCGGGCTGCTGCACACGAAGAGTGCTTCTGGGCGTTTTTCAAATCGCTAGTGATTTGAAAAGCGCTTGGCTAATGTTGCCCTATGAGGGTGGTCCCACAGCAGCGTTGTGATTTTTTCAAAATCGCAAGTACTGTATACTGCATGTAGAATTTTTTTGAGCAATTCATTCAGAAATCGCTCTGAAAATCGCTTCACAAAATCGCACTCACAAATTGCTAGCAATTGCTATAGTGATTTTGGCGTGCACTAGCCCAGAGAGAAGGAGTGGAGAGAAATTGAGAATAGCCTGAGATGGAGCAGAGAGCTTATCTGTATTGCAGTCTCACATCACACAGGGGCTACTTGCCTGTAATAGGACTCCTGTCCCTGCTGGTCTCTCACACAAGTCAGAAAGCAGCCCTCCTGGAATCTCGGGACTGTCAAAAACTTCACCTTGTTTAACACCTTATCAGCACATGCAGTCATTATAACATAGGGGAGAGACCAGACCATACAGCTTTTTGCCCAGGGACCCTCCAGGGAAGCTCTGCATCATGCTGTGTATATTTACCAGCTTGCCTGTCCTCTAATTGCACTTTTATTAGCTAGCCTAGTGTTTCACATTGCCTTACAACAAAAAACCTGAATACACCAGACACCAGACCAGCCCTAAATCACTGAATGAAAGGAGACCTGGGGGGAGATTGCCCCTTACAATAGTGAAAGAACTGAGTTTTTCCCACATACCCTGCAGGAGGCAAGCCTCTGTGTATTTACCAGCTTGCCTGCTTCAGCGATTTCAGAGTTTTGGGACTGTCAAAAACGTTTCAACCTGTGAAATACCTTATGCTGGGAATACACGGTACGTTTTGTACCGCTGAATCGAGCCCCTGGATCGATTCCGGGGCGTCCCCGCGGGTGCCTGGATCGATTCCCGCTCGTCCCCGCGGGCGCTCCTTATCTTCTGCTCGTTTTCTTCCATTGTCCTGCCCGTGGTATCGAGCGTGGAATCGATCCGGCAGGTGATCGGACATGTCGGATTTTATCAATCGAGCCAACAGCGGCTTGATTCAGCGGTACAAAACGTACCGTGTATTCCTAGCATTATGTAGCTGTGCACATGCAGTCTTTACAATAGTGAAAGAGCTGAGTTTTTTCTACAGACCCTGCAGGGGGCAAGCCTTTGTATATTTACCAGCTTGCCCGCTTCAGCGATTTCAGGGAATTTTTTTCAAAGGTACAGGAGTCTCAGGGGGGATTCCATACATCGGTAACCCCCGTCTGAATGCGCCAGTGGTCCCATTCACTTTCAGTGAATGCGATCAGCCACGCAACGCATATAAACGCGGATGGCATGCATGCGTACGTGTTGCATTCTGAACGCACGGCCGTCCACATTTGCTAATGTGAACAAAGCCAAAAAACGTAATAAAATTAAAAACAATCCCGTGCGCAATACCATACACTCCTCTATTCAATTGCAGCCGATCTAAATTGATGCCAGTTCTCAATTCCAAATATAAAATATAAAAGTCTCTCTTGATCAGCGCAGATCTCTGAACCAACTTCAAGATTTTCAAACCGCCACCACACCTCTTGTGAACGCACTCACCAGCTTAAATGATCATACAAAATGATCATATGCGCTCAGTCAGGTAAATTCACTGCCCTTCTGGTCACTGCTGGGCTCCACTCTTTACGTCCTCTTCATAACACCATGTCTCAACATGAATTGATTCTGAGGTGTTATTAGTCTTTCCTCCATGGTATTATTTCAATGGAAGATCCGTTTAAATTTCCAATATGCTGGAACTCAGTCACTAGTACAAAATGGGGACAACACACTTACTGTTCCTGTTCCTCTCAGCCAATTAAGTTTTCCTAGGTGCAATGTCTCCCAGTGCCATAGTGTGTTCCTAGATGTTACTGCAGATCCCTCGGCCAATTGTCATTTCAAATTCCTTTTTTAGAAAAGGAATTATGGCATTGTATCTTTACCAGGAGATATGTAATCGTGAATAAAAACAGGTCTATTTGGCTGCAGTAGTGTTTAACCACTTTACCCCTGCCCGTACGGATTTCTCCATCCCTTTTTCCATCCTTTAACCCCCAGGGACGGAGAAATCCGTACTTTGCGCACTCCCGCCGCTGCCCGTGCTCCCGCTTGTAAACACGCTGCCGGCCGCTCGTAAACACGCCACCCGCCACTCGCCCGGAGATCAATGAACGGGACAATCCATTCCCATTTGTTGATCTAAGCCCCGCAATGATCCGCTGCTCTCTGATGAGCAGCGCGATCATTGTGAAAAAAAACACACTTACCCAGCCTCCTAGTACTTCCTCCAAGAGTCCGGAAGGACGCTTGGAGGTCGCATTAAAACAAAAAGTTACTGTGGCCATCTTGTGGCCAAATAGTAAAACTACACCCTAAACATTTTTCACATACAAATAAATTACTTTTACACAAAAAATTAACTCATTACCTCCCACACTCCCAATTTTTTTTTTTTTTTTGTAGTTAAAAAAAAAAAAAAAAAATGTACAATAAAAAAAAACCATAAATAGTTACCTTAGGGACTGAACTTTTTAAATATTTATGTCAGGAGGGTAGATAGTTTATAAACTATGGGCTTGTAATTAGGGATGGACGCAAAACTGAAAAAAATGCACCTTTATTTCCAAATAAAATATTGGTGCCAAACATTGTGATAGGGACATAATTTAAACGGTTTTATAACCGAGACAATAGGGCAAATACATTTCATGGGTTTTAATTACAGTAGCATGCATTATTTAAAAACTATAATGGCTGAAAACCGAAAAATAATATTTTTTTCCCAAATTTTTTCCTATTTTCCCATTAAAACACATTTAGAATAAAATAATTCTTGGCATAATGTCCCACCTAAAGAAAGCCTAATTGGTGGCGGAAAAAACAAGATATAGTTCATGTCATTGCAATAAGTAATGATAAAGTTATAGATGAATGAATGGAAGGAGCGCTGAAAGGTGAAAATTGCTCTGGTGGTCAGGGGGTAAAACCCCTCAGTGGTGAAGTGGTTAAATAACACCAGAAACAAGCATGCAGCTAATATTTTCATATCTGACAATAATGATCTGCTGCATCATGTTCAGTATCTAGGTGGCTAAAAGTATTAGATGCAGAGGATCAGCAGAATAGCCAAGCAACTGGTATTGTTTTAAAGCAGGGGTAGAGAACCTATGGCCCGGGAGCCAGATGTGGCTCTTTTGATGGCTGCATCTAGCTCACAGGCAAATCAGTAAGGGTTGATTCACTAAAATACACTGCACAAACAGCGCAGTTTAGTGTGGTATCGCAAATAAGATTTTTAAAGTAGGCACTCTACTGCTGAAGCATGCACTATTAACTTATTCAATTAACTAACTTACTCACACTCCCCCCAAACTAACAGCTGCTCCAATTGTGAATCAACCCCCAAGTCAGCTAGCTAATTGTACAAGCTGTTAGTCAGTCTCCTGTCTGGCTCTCGGGGAAATTGCTGATGTTGCTGAAACCCAAGAGAAGCTGAAGACGTGTCTGACACTTCCGCTGCCCGGCGGATCAACTGTATACAATTCTCCATAGCAACAGGGTCGTGAGCCCTCTGCTGCGAATGCGCACTGTCTCAGTTTGAAACATATTGTATGGCTCTCAGGGAAATACATTTTAAAATATGTGGTGTTTATGGCTCACACAGCCCAAAAGGTTCCTGACCCCTATTTTACAGGAAATGAATATGGCAGCCTCCATATCCCTCTTGTTACAGTTGTCCTTTAAAATCAGAAAGCACAGATACTTGCATTTACCTGTCATTAGAAAATAATGGTGATTTTTCCTGCAGTAAAGCTAACAAAGCTATGTGTAAAAGTTAACCTATTTAGCAACAACAATGTTATATTGCTACAACTACAAGCAATGTTCTACTTTGTTCCTAATTTGTAGTGTATATTTTTTACTGTATGTTTGATTTAAATAAAATTCTACTGGTATAATATAACACATACTGTATGTTGTAACTGTATTTTAACAGGTACCAATAAAATGTTAAATTTGAAAGTCAGCTATCCATGTATTCTTTTTTTGTTTTTCTCCACTTGCTATATTTAAGCTATGCTTAATCTCATTTGCTTTTAACTTATTACTGATAACAGATTGTCTAACATGAGTCTCTTAAATGTATTTAACGTTCATTATTGGGTGAAGTTAGGTAAAGGTCTTCTTTCCTCACTTTCAGCTTTTCCAGCACTGTTGCCTGGTAATAATAACTTTAGGTGGGTCTAAATTGTAGGTAGTTATCCCGTATATGACATGTGCACATTTTGTTCCCCAATTAATTTAATTACTTGTAGATAATTCCCTTCTGGCTCAGTATGATTGTTTTACAAAAGCTTGAGCCTGCCTATACTGAAATTATATACTACTAATTTAAATAGGTTGTTGTTTATGTAAGTAAATATCTTGACTAATGTCATTAATGTCCGCAAAGTGTTCATAAGAAATTCCTGAAATATGAGCTGGGTGTATTTTCATCTCACATTTCCCACAATTCCAAAACTACATAAGTCCAAATAAACATTGTGTCATGAAATGTGTTATGCCTTTCTTTACCTGCCTTTGAGCATATCCTACAAAGGAAACTAATTTTGACTGTAAAAGAAAATGATGTGTAAGAAATAGTGGTCCAAGCAGCCCTACTGAATCAAGATTATCAGTACAGGCAGGTTTAGACACCACTCTTTATTCATTTCAGCTTTGTTTTTCTTTCCAAATTCCCCAAAGCTAGTTAACAAACATTTTTTTTAACTTACTGACAGATCTTTTACCGTAGGGCAAACATAAGGGTTATAATGGTATTATTAAAGTTTTTTTGGCACCTGTTAATAGCACAAGTAATATTAGCAAATTATTTTCGCCGTGTGAGTCCAACATCTGATCTAAATGGTAATAAAATGGATAAGAGGATGAAAGGAATCCATTCCAGGAATATTAATGATTCTTTAATTAAACAGAACATATAGCTTTCTTTATTATGCCATGGGAAAGAGGAATAAAGGTGTCATTTAATCTTCTCACTCATATCTTCATTTATTAAATGATGTTTTCTCTTGTTTCCTAACATTTATCACTCTTCACATCAAATAAACATTGTAAAAGTACGAGTACAAAGCTTATGAAAATGAGTACGCATTAATTGGGTCATTTGCAGAGATGAGCTTAGTGATTGCTGGCCCATGAGAAAAGCACACGCAGAATTTTAGGATGTGTTTGTGGTTAGCTAAGCACAATTAGACTAGCTGTTTGAACAACATTACAAGAATAAATTAACTCGGATTTATTGCGTACAAGAGTGAAGCGTGTTCACAAACAGTTTAAAATTGTGTTAACATTATTGTAAAACTTAAAGGTATTGTATAGTGTTTTTAATATGTTTGCTTTAATTATGTGTATGTTTATTGCTAAGAAGTGGTATATATATATATATATATATATATATATATATATACATACTGTATATATATATATATATATATATATATATATATCAGCCACCACATTGAAACCACTGACAAGTTGACGGGTGAAGGGAATAGCATTGATTATCTCGTCACAATACATAAGACAGCAATGCCCATATGCAATTCACTTTTTCAACTGAGTTTTCTTCAAGGAGATCATTTTTCAACTTCTTTTTAAAATAACTTTTCATCACTTTGCAATTGATAAGTACCAAAAAGAAGATGAAAATTACAATTAAAAATATTTTGAGTATTTTCTCGCTAGCTGGTGGTTCAAAGGGCATTTTATTGACAAGGTGTAAAAATATCACTTAGGAGAAAACTCCGGAGAAAAAGTTAACAGCATATGGACCCAAGTAAGCAGTTCTTTAAGGTGATCTGTTGCAAGCAGGAAAAATGAGCTATTATAAGGATCGGAGGGATTTTGACAAGGGCCATGTAGTGATGGCTAGATGACTGGGTCAGAGAATCTCTAACACTGTGGACCTTGTGAGGTGTTCCTGATATGCAGTGGTTAGCACCAACCAACAATAGTCCATAAAAAGGACCACTGTAGCATTGGCAACAGGAATATGGGAACCCAATGCTCCCTTATCAGTATACAGAGTGAAGGTTATCCTATCTGCTTCAATCATAAAACAAAAGAGTTACTGTAGCACAAATGACTGAAAAACATAATGCTGGTCATGAGAGAAAAGTGTTGGAACACACAGTGTATTGCAACTATTTGTGTATAGGGATGCATATACATACATCATACTGTCCATACTAATCCCTATCCACCACTGAAATCACATATGATGGGCATGTGAGCTGAGCATCAGAATTGGACCTTGGAGCAGTGGAAGAAGGTGGTCTAGTCTGATAAATCAAGTTTTCTTTAGCCTGAAAATAACTTAGATTTTATTTTAAACAAGCATCTGGTTTGTGCTCGATAAAAAAAAAAAAAAAAACTATCCACAAAGGTTTCATGTAAAAACTTTCAGGAATTTGCTGCTCAGGTCTGAAGCTGAGTACTTACCTTAACAATGCAGGAAGATGGATCACAGCAATGTCACCCGACAATGAGCGTTCCCCGATCCCTCTTCCTGCCCACGGAAACACGCAATGTCACATCAGCGGGCATGAATGAGAGTTTAAGCAATTGTGGCACTTTACATGAGAGTTTTCAGGGATCTTAAAGAACCGCCGTAAAAGTAATTATTGCAACGCATCGCTAAGCATCGTTCACCTAATCGCACAATCGCATCCATGTCCTGAGAACGCAGAAACAATCACTCATCACTCTAAATATTACATCTGGATATTACATAAACTGTGAAATTGCTATTCACAAGGAAGTACATACTTTAGCCGTAAACTAAATACACACCTGCAATTGTTGTCACCTGAAACAATCTTTGGAAATTAGTAGTAGTAGAGTAATAGTTATGGATAGTTTGCTGTACATGCATGATGTGTGTTTTGCTCTATTGTAATGGGGGGTGGGGGGCACATGAGCAGAGAACTCTTTAAGACCTTCCTATGAGTTTCCCACAAAGAGCAAAGGGCATTGAGGCAAATCAATATGTGCTGGTGGATTTCTAGAGCAGAGGCCAGTAATGTTCAGGGACATTCATCCATGCTTTAAATTTCTACCCTCAGCACACAGGAATTATGTTGGCTGAGGAAAAATGAAAATTTGCACATAGCACTTGTAATAAGTAGTTTTAATATTTTAATCGAGTAATCTAGATATGTGATGATTTGAGCTCTCTGCATAGCTAGGGCCCAGCTATGAGGGGAAGGATAATTATCTATATTGGATGTGACGCGATTGAGATATCAAAGCTATAAATTGTATATGTGATATTGATAAGACTGATCGAAAAGAAATCTTCTATTATCTAGCATAGGGGAACCAGGCTTTAGTGGGAATTAACATAAGACTTGATTCACGATGTCTGTAAAGTGAACTTCCCCCTCACTTGGAATGTTCAGACCAACCTTCCCCCATAAAGGTAATTATAGCATGTGGTTCTCATCATTGGGGGCAGGGTGTGCATTCCTCAATCCATAGCAGAACAATGAAGCTGTTAGAATACTGGCTTCAACCAGTTTGACCATGTGCTTTGGGATAAATGAACAGTTAACTGAAATAGCTAGATTCAGTAGTCGACCAATAGAAACTACAGCATTATTTGAATAGACCATCCAAATATAGGATTGTAATGCATTTTGGGATCCTCCCATTTCATTATGTAAGGAGTTTTAGGCGGGAATGTGCCATTCTTCCCTTGTCCCTTCAGCTTTACACACTTACACACACTCACACATGCACACAGACACATCAACAGACATGCAGACATACAAGCCAATACAATAAGCTTCTTATTAATATACTTGCAGATTACTCAGCAATCAATTTGTTCATCTTTTGTAATCATTTATAATGTAACTAAGATTTGTACCTTTATTGATTTATTTTTGAATATTCATGGAAGATCAATAATGTTAAATAAACAACCACACCCTTTTAAAAGATTTACTCTGGTCTCTGAAAGACTTTGTTCTTAAAGTACAAATCCCACTTTTAACAGTACTACTGTTTAACATAGGACTTGAAGAAAGCACCTTAACCGCGTAATCAATGACGCGGTCAGATCAGCATATCGTACTGCTATCAACACTACTGGGATTAAGTATACAAAAGAAAAAAGGTCAGTTTTCTATGCTCTCTGGGAGTAAATTTGCTAGAATGACCATCCCTGGAATGATTTAGCAGTGTTTTAAATGTTATGCATTTGGAGATGCTGGCTCTCAGAGTGGCTCTGTGGAATCCCAATGCTTCAAAGATTATCTTGGAACCCCAACTTTGCTAATGAACTTAAGTAATTGCATTTCTCGTGTCCTTTAAAAATCATTTTTTGAAACATGATGTGCTTCTGTTGCGTAATAATTCTGCATATCAACTCACTGCAATTCTATGGGCCTGTCCACAGTGCTGTGTTGTGTAACTGATCACAGTGTTCTATTTTGCTGCATGCAGGATGTGTATTCAAGCCTGTGTCTAATTTCAATTGTGGTTCACACACATTTTAACACATGCATTATGCAACTGACCACTGTAATTCCAGCCATAGACTTTAATACAAAACCTGAATGCAGTAGTTTGAATAATGCGGTCAGTTACAATGCAATACTGTGAACAGGACCATAGAATCGCATGGGCAGTGAGTTGACATGCAGAACTATTCTGCAACTCAACTGAACACTTTGAACTGCTTTGAATTGCGTCAAATTGCATCCCATTGAAAAAAGCAGCTGCAACGCATCTCAATGCAATTCAGCACAACGCATCTAAGTGTGAATCCAGCCTCAGGGCTAGTTCACAGTGCTCAGTTGTGTTGAGGCATAATTCTGCATGTCAACTCACTGCCCATGCAATGTTCACAGTATTGCAGTTCTCACTCATGATAGCGCATGCGTTATGCAACTAACCACTGTGAACCTAGCCAAAAGGTGGCCACACACCATGCAATCTGACTGTACAATCAATCACCAATGTTACCACTTTCATGTAGTATAAGAGACTAACTGAAAAATATATTCAAGTCACAGTTAATCTGTTGCTGTTATACTACATGGACGTTGGTAAGATTGTTTAAAATTTGTACAGTCAGATTGCATAGTGCGCGGCCACCTTTATTGTTTGCATATTGTAAATATATATATTTCCTCATCCTGATTTACAATGTGACATTTATCACAGTCTAGGCTGTGACATCACTGGGAGGGTGGGGCTACATACCAATATACAGCAATATATAGATATAGGACATGTTTCTGATGCTGAAACCAGAAAGGAGCATTACTGTAAAAGTGGGCATCTAATTTGTGTCACTATAGTTTCTCTTTAAGTTTTGAACACTGGTTCATTGTGTGCCAGAGTTAATATTTGCTTTATTAGTTTATTGGACAGCTTGTTTCCTTAAATAATCAAACGAACATCCAAAAACTGTGTACTGTGTCAAATTGTATTAGGTATTAACCTAAATTTGTATAGAGATCAGAAACTATTTATTACGTGACATAATTATAATGGATTTCTTCTCGTTTCCTATTCAGCAATGTGTCCATCCCATGCATATTTCATGTTTTTTCTCTTATCTCTCTTTACCCCACATGAAGCCCTGTTTTTACATGTGTGTGATATATCAATATAAACTAAAAAGAAAAATGAATATGCACTAATGGATAAGACAACTAGTAACAGACGTGGTGCGCTTGTCACGGCAAACTGTTAAATTGCAAAGAGTTACTCAGAAAGAAATGACCACGCTCAATACTGGATCAAAAAGAGAAAGTCACACATCTCCAAATGGAAGTACTCCAGGTAAGTCCAAATAGGCAGAAACACTGTTGATGTCACCCAAGATCTGGATCAATCTCTTTATGTTCAGCTAACGCGTCACATGTGAAGAGAACAAGGAAAGTACATAGCGTAATCAACTCCAAAAGAATTATTCGTCACCACTCCAGTGTCCACCCTCCACTTCCTGTGATCACCTCTGTGTGTGGGTACCCCCCGTTAAACCCACACTCACCCTCTAAGGCCTCCACAGATCCGGAGGTAGAGTTCAGTAACATATGGGGGTGCACAGACCACTGCACAGGTGAACCGTCATTTGATAGCCCACTTCTGTGTAGGAGGGTCCCATAGGCACTACAACTAAAATGCTTCTCATAGCGTAAAATTGTTTAAGAAAACATGTTTTAAAAGTTCACAAATTGTACTACGTAGCTACATCCCACGTGACCGGCTGTCGGGAAGTAGTATGCAGGAGGCTGGGATCTGAGGCGGCATGCGTATGAGTGGGAACCGGGACTGCTACTTCGCAACACGTACAATACTTTTTGACCTACGTCCTTTGTGAGTGCAATTTGTGAACTTTTTAAACATGTTTTATTAAACAATGCTACGCTATGGGAAGCCTTTTAGTTGTAGTGCCTATGTGACCCTCCTACGCAGATGTGACTGTTCTGCATTCAACAGTATTAAGTTGTTATACATTTTAAAGCATCCTTAATTTCTATTCGTCAGAGTCCTGGTAATCTAGCCAGACAGCCCATAAGGCATAATACCTATTAAATGTATCTTTACTAAGCAAAATTGTTTCCTCCACATCATGTATTCCATTTATTTTCTAATACCATTCCTTAATAGTGGGTGTCCTCTGAGACTTCCAATGAATGGGAAGTAGACCTTTTTGCAGCATTTAGCATGTGTGGGACAACAGATCTTCAGTAATATAAAACACCAAAACACTGCGCTGATATATAAACAACGGGTGATACAATATTAGGTGGTGCGCTGCTATAAAACAGTCAATTCAATAAAGCTGCGCTCTAAAGTCCTAGCAACCATGGGCGTAACATATAGGGGCTGCAGCCCATGCACCCGCAGGGGGGCCCATATGTGTGCAGCGTTGTGCACTGTGCAGCGGTGTGCAGCGGCAGCTACATACCTTCCATGCGCTCCAGCATGGACGCTTCTCTCTGGATGCTGCTAGTCCTTATCACCTCAAAAAAGACATACCAAGGCTCCCATAGCGTAAAATTGTAAACCCATTTTAATTATAAAAAGATTGCACACTTACAAGCATAGCTGTGGTTAATTCGCATAGAGATTTTGTGGGCTCCACCCCAAACGTTGGCCGCCGGGTTGGCTTAGTAGCGTTGTCTCGGCTGCCTCCCACTGCATGTCTTTGAAAGAAGGTAGCGCTAACACAGCCTGTTTACAATACATTCAGTGCTCTTAATAAGTCCCAATCCAGACAATGTCTCCTGTGGTTGATGTGCGTTCTTCCACTTTTACTGTACTGCGTCTTCACAGTCAATTCCACCACCACACCATAAGGAAACAGACTTACCAGATATAATGACCTCATTCAGGCCTAGTAACGCATCGGGACACTTAGGGCTGTCCCCCATCTCCACTGGCAACGTCTGTTTGTCCTAGATTGGTCTTCTCATATATGCACTAGAGTTGGGCCGAACCTCCGATTTTAGGTTCGCGAACCGGGTTCGCGAACTTTCGCGGAAGGTTCGGTTCACGTTAAAGTTCGCGAACCGCAATAGACTTCAATGGGGATGCGAACTTTGAAAAAAAAAAAAATTATGCTGGCCACAAAAGTGATGGAAAAGATGTTTCAAGGGGTCTAACACCTGGAGGGGGGCATGGCGGAGTGGGATACACGCCAAAAGTCACCGGGAAAAATCTGGATTTGACGCAAAGCAGCGTTTTAAGGGCAGAAATCACATTGAATGCTAAATGACAGGCCTAAAGTGCTTTAAAACATCTTGCATGTGTATACATCAATCAGGGAGTGTAATTAAGGTACTGCTTCACACTGACACACCAAACTCCACTGAACAGAACAGGTATGCAGTGGCGGGTTCACTGAACAGAACAGGTATGCAGTGGCGGGTCCACTGAACAGGTATACAGTGGCGGGTCCACTGAACAGAACAGGTATGCAGTGGCGGGTTCACTAAACAGGTATACAGTGGCGGGTCCACTGAACAGAACAGGTATGCAGTGGTGGGTTCACAGAACAGGTATGCAGTGGCAGGATCACTGAACAGGTATGCAGTGGCAGGATCAATGAACAGGTATGCAGTGGCAGGATCAATGAACAGGTATGCAGTGGCAGGATCAATGAACAGGTATGCAGCCAGGGACAAGCTAAGGCTAACTAATCTTTCCCTATGAGAGACTGCAGTAGCTCGCCCTACTCTAACTAATGCAGGCACACGAGTGGCCACGGCCGCCGCTGCCTGCCTATATAAGGGGGGGTGGGGCTCCAGGGGCTAGTGTAGCCTAATTGGCTACACTGGGCCTGCTGACTGTGATGTAGAGGGTCAAAGTTGACCCTCAGTGCATTATGGGGCGAACCGCAATGGGGCGAACTTTTCCGCAATAAAGTTCGCGTGCGGTACCCGCACGCGAACCACCCAGGTTCGCGCGAACCAGGTTCGCCGGCGAACCGTTCGGCCCAACTCTAATATGCACTTCCATATGCATTGAAATATTCCGCAAATGGGGAAAAAACATCTCATAGTGTAAAACTGTAAAATTTTATTGAACTATAGCAGCTCCTGATGAATCTTCTATGACGAAACATGTCGGGTGGGGTTTTAGGCTCCGGAAGTGAGAGGCTGATGATACAGACGAGCGTGGGAGGCTGAGCCTCAACCCGGGTTGGATGAGGTGACTGCAGTGCGCGCGGACACCGGAGACGACCATAGAGGGGACACAGCAGGCAGCCAGAGCCCAACTTAAAGGGGGATGAGCCCGTAAAAAAATTCTATATATTCTATATATTCTAATTCTATATATTCTTCTATACACTAAAATGTATACCCTCTGCGGATAGGATCAATCTCCTCCCCTCCCTCCCTAACCCGGAAGCTCTCATCCCCCTTGTCCAATGGTTGCTGCCCGGGAGCCGGAATTGACCTTCCCGGCTCCGTGGCAACCATCCGCAACTCTAGAGTGGCTCCCACCCACAGAGCCCGACGTGATCACTCACCACCATTATGCTCCATGCGTATGGTTTCCTTGGCAACCCTGCCTTCAACAAAAACGTCACACTGTTAGGTTAAGACAGTGATGGCTAACCTTTCAGAGGCCGAGTGCCCAAACTACGACCTAACATCGACTTTTTTATCTCCGAGTGCCACTGGGGGGGGTCGCGCGCGCCGAAAAATGGGCGTGGCCATGATATTGCATGGGCGGAGCTAACATAATGATGTAACTGCGAGGCATAAGAAAGCAGTGTTTTCCGCCATGATGTGGTGAAACGAGGATTCGCATCATGGGTGTGCAGAAACTGTGTGATGCTATTTATACCCGCCGTAACCCCAAAGCAGCAAATATAGCCAACTACGACCATTAAGGGCTCATTCACACTATTTGCTGCACTGTCAGTTTTGACGCAACGCACATAATGTAAGATTCATATGGTAACATGAAAGTCAATAGACTTCCATGTAACCATTCACACTACAGGTGTGCGTTCCCATGCGTTACGTTGTAACGCATCTGGGAACATTTTAACGCACAACGCATACGTTTCCCCGATGGGTACAGCTGCCGATGTCCACGCATTCCGTACGATCACTGTGCGTAGGCAGCGCATGTATGAAATCGCATTCGTGCATACGTTCTGTAGTGTGAATGAGCCCTTAATAATAAATGCAGCAAGTTACCCCAGACACCAGAAAATAAACGCAATGTGTGCAACATTTCAGCAGAAAATAATGCAATGTGGGCCACATTGCACCAGAAAACAAACGCAGTGGGCCACATTGCACCAGAAAATAAACACAGTGGGCAGCATTTCACCAGAAAACAAACAGCGGGCAGCATTTCACTAGAAAACAAACAGTGGGCCACATTTCACCAGCAAACAAACGCAGTGGGACACATTTCACCAGAAAACAAACGCAGAGGGTAGCATTTCACCAGCAAACAAACACAGTGGGCCACATTTCACCAGAAAACAAACGCAGCGGGCAGCATTTCACCAGAAAACAAATGCAGCAGGCAGCATTTCACCAGCAAACTAACGCAGTGGGCCACATTTCACCAGAAAGCAAACGCAGCGGGCAGCATTTCACCAGAAAACAAACGCAGTGGGCCACATTTCGCTAGAAAACAAACGCAGAGGGTAGCATTTCACCAGCAAACAAACGCAGTGGGCCACATTTCACCAGAAAACAAACGCAGAGGGTAGCATTTCACCAGCAAACAAACGCAGTGGGCCACATTTCACCAGAAAACAAACGCAGCGGGCAGCATTTCACCAGAAAACAAACGCAGTGGGCCACATTTTACCAGAAAACAAACGCAGCGGGCAGCATTTCACCAGAAAACAAATGCAGCAGGCAGCATTTCACCAGCAAACTAACGCAGTGGGCCACATTTCACCAGAAAACAAACGCAGCGGGCAGCATTTCACCAGAAAACAAACGCAGTGGGCCACATTTCGCCAGAAAACGAACGCAGAGGGTAGCATTTCACCAGCAAACAAACGCAGTGGGCCACATTTCACCAGAAAACAATCGCAGAGGGTAGCATTTCACCAGCAAACAAACGCAGTGGGCCACATTTCACCAGAAAACAAACGCAGAGGGTAGCATTTCACCAGCAAACAAACGCAGTGGGCCACATTTCACCAGAAAACAAACGCAGCGGGCAGCATTTCACCAGCAAACAAACGCAGTAGGCCACATTTCAACAGAAAACAAACGCAGAGGGTAGCATTTCACCAGAAAACAAACGCAGAGGGTAGCATTTCACCAGCAAACAAACGCAGTGGGCCACATTTCACCAGAAAACAAATGCAGCAGGCAGCATTTCACCAGAAAACAAACGCAGTGGGCCACATTTCACCAGAAAACAAACACAGTGGGCAGCATGTCACAGGACATAAACATAATGTGACAAAACATTTTACCAGAAAATAACACAGTGGGCCGCATTTTACCTGAAAAAAAAAAGTAATGTACTCACCTGACAGAAGTCTTCTCTCTCGGCTGGGCTCTGGCGCGCATCTCCCCCGGACGTTCCTCCTGCAGTCTCCCGCGCTGCCGCTGACAGGCAGAGTGCAGGGCTACGGGAAGATGGCGCCCGAAGCCCTGTACTGGAGACACAAATAGTCTCCAGTACAGGGCTTCGGCAGCCATCTTGCCGTAGCCCTGGTCTGCCTCCCGGGAGACTGCGGGGCTGCGGGATATGAACTGGTGCGGCGGCGTCTAGTAGATGCTGCGGCCAGTTCATAAGCAGCGGTGGCGTGCTAGCAGATTAGGCTACGCGTGCCATAGGTTCGCCACCGCTGGGTTAGGAGCACTTCTACATTCCCACCCCCATCTCTTGCCACGGCCCATAATGCAAATCACTGCCGGCTTATCATTCACCATGGCAAATCCCCTATATCCCACCAAGAGGCACAAAAATTGTTAAAAAATTTATAAAAATAATGAATACATTTTATCTAATCTTCTTAAGCCTGACTAAACAATTTATAGACAGCTTCTCCAACCTGAGTGTTGCTCTTACAATACATTTAAATTCTAGGTGCAAGATACATACATATATACATACAGCCACCTGAATTACATTTTCTCTTTATTTCAAATAGGTCTCAACTACATAGATTACTGAGTGGATTTTCCTTCATAAATGCTTAACAAACAGATCTGTTATAAGAGTCTGTTCAAAAATCACTTTTTAAATGTTTAAATACATATTTTGTTCCAAATGAGATAGTTTCCAACTCCTCAACCCTAGGAAGCCTCAAAATGGGCTATTAGTGACCTTCCTCCCGAATACTCATCCCCCCCCCCCAAAAAAAAAAAACACCCCTCGCCCAAACTAAACCTAAAATCCCCACCCCAAAAACCCCAAACAACCCCAAAAATTGATTGGTGCATACATTTGATAGTGGGAAAAGCCCCAAATGACCCCCAACATCAATAAGTGCATAGATTTGAGAGTTGGAGACCACTCATCCTTCCATTTTAATCATTGGTCAGAAAACACATCAGGTCAATATCTGCATTTAATCCTTTAGGCTTCAGGGTATTCAAAAGGTATATCCACTTTGTTTCCCTCTGCGATACCTCCTTTATCATATCCCCTCCTCTCCAGCAGGGATGCTCGGATGTGCCTCATCCACAAATTCGGAAATCCGCGTGGTTGCAAAAAAAAATCCGCATTCGGCCCCGCCGCATGCGGATTTTCGTCCGCGTCCACGCAACCACGCGGATTTTTTCCCGTGAATGGCGTAATCACGCGCGGATTAACGCCCGGAGGCGGATTTTCTTTTAACGTTAATAACAAAGCCCCCATACATGCTACAGTCCCCCAAATAGCATGGATTATCGAGGTGATAAGGGGCAACATAACTTCAACATAAAAAATTCCCCCCCAAAAAATTTTTCTAGAGAAAATGGATTTTAAAGTGAAATCAACACTTTAAATGGGGCTATTAATTGGTAATAAGTGGTTTTAAAAAGGGATATACGCGTTAAGCAGTCAAAGAGGTGAAGGCGAGTTCCAATGGCACTTGGCGGCGAAGGTACCGCTGGAGGAGGATGAGTGGCTGACGGCAAAAAGGCTCCAGAGAGGTTTTTGTAATTTTTTTTTTTTTTTGCAGCAATTAGCAATGACATCGCAGCAGAGTTGTCAGTGGACACGGGCAGTGTGAACGCAGAGTGCAGTGGTGGTAGCGACTGAGTCATGAGAAGGACTATGCGGGCGGTCAGTTCAGCAGCACAGAAGGACCATGGCAACATACTGGTGGTAGTAGTAGCAGCACAGCATCATAGAGCTGGCCAAAAAATTAAATGCACCCGGCGACCCGGGCAGTGTGAACGCAGAGTGTAGCAGCGACTGAGTCAGGAGGACAAAGCGGGCGGTCAGTTCAGCATCAGCAGCACAGTAGTAGTAGCACAGCGTCATAGTGCTGGCCAAAAAATTAAATGCACCCGGCGACCCGGGCAGTGTGAACGCAGAGTGTAGTAGAGACTGAGTCAGGAGGACAAAGCGGGCGGTCAGTTCAGCAGCAGCAGCACAGTAGTAGTAGCACAGCGTCATAGTGCTGGCCAAAAAATTAAATGCACCCGGCGACCCGGGCAGTGTGAACGCAGAGTGTAGTAGCGACTGAGTCAGGAGGACAAAGCGGGCAGTCAGTTCAGCAGCAGCAGCAGCACAGTAGTAGTAGCACAGCGTCATAGTGCTGGACAAAAAATTAAATGCACCCGGCGACCCGGGCAGTGTGAACGCAGAGTGTAGTAGCGACTGAGTCAGGAGGACAAAGCGGGCGGTCAGTTCAGCAGCAGCAGCACAGTAGTAGTAGCACAGCGTCATAGTGCTGGCCAAAAAATTAAATGCACCCGGCGACCCGGGCAGTGTGAACGCAGAGTGTAGTAGCGACTGAGTCAGGAGGACAAAGCGGGCGGTCAGTTCAGCAGCAGCAGCACAGTAGTAGTAGCACAGCGTCATAGTGCTGGCCAAAAAATTAAATGCACCCGGCGACCCGGGCAGTGTGAACGCAGAGTGTAGTAGCGACTGAGTCAGGAGGACAAAGCGGGCGGTCAGTTCAGCAGCAGCAGCACAGTAGTAGTAGCACAGCGTCATAGTGCTGGCCAAAAAATTAAATGCACCCGGCGACCCGGGCAGTGTGAACGCAGAGTGTAGTAGCGACTAAGTCAGGAGGACAAAGCGGGCGGTCAGTTCAGCAGCTCAGAAGGAGGACCATGGCAACTTACTGGTAGTAGTACCATAACACCAAAAAATTAACCAAGGTAGGCACTAGGCAGGTAGTAAATGTCTTTATAAAGGCAGGCATAGTTAACAACAGCACATGCAGCAGCCACTTCATGTCCCCCTGTGTCCGACAATAGGGGCCAGGAACTCACCTTCCACCCAAGCCTGGTTGATTTTCAGGAAGGTGAGTTTGTCCACAGAGGCGTGGGAGAGCCGAGAGCGCTTCTCTGTGACCACGCCACCGGCCGCACTAAAGCATCTCTCTGAGAGGACACTGGAAGGAGGGCAGGATAGGAGTTCCAGGGCGTACTGGGAAAGCTCGCTCCAGATGTCCAGTCTCTTGACCCAGTACTCCAAGGGGTCCACGGGGCTGTCGGTGTCATTGAGCCCGCTGGATGACCCCATATAGTCAGACACCATGGTGGTCAGTCGTTGCTTGTGCTGGTTGGTGGTGGATGCTGTGGCGGGCACCTCTGTTCTGGGCTGCTGCACTGCATACAGGCTCTTGCTTAGGCTCTTCAGGTCTCCGGGGCGCCAGTTGCTGCTGCTGCTGCTGGTGGTTGTTGTTGTGCTGCTAGTGGCAATGGCAGGCACCTCTTGCTGGCTTGGCAGAGCAGTTACAGTGGGGGTGGAAGGCTGGGGGAATGCTTCCAGTAGTCTGCGCGCAAGGGCCTCCTTCAACTCCCTTGTGCGTTGCTCGGTGGTGGATGGCGTCATTAAGTCTCCCAGCTTCCCCTTCAGACGGGGATCAAGCATCAAGGTAATCCAGATGTCCTCCCTTGAACGCATCTGGATCACCCCGGGAGTCCCTGCGAAGGCAGCGCAACATGTGCACAGCCATGGGAAACAAGTGGGCCCTGCCAGCAAGATCTTCCTCGTCCTCGCCATTGTCCCATAACGCATGCCTGTCCTCTTCCTGTGCCATGTTGTTGTCCTCCTCAAACCGCCATGCACGTACAACACCTGCTGCACTCTGCTCCTCCTCCTCCTCCTCATTCAGGTTAGGGACCTCCAACTCTTCCACTACCTGCTGTGAGCCCTCCTCTGAGCTGGACTGTGCTGCCATCTGCTCCTGTTCTTCCAACTGCCTCAGGGCTTCATCCCCATGCTCAATTAAATTGTCCATTGCCTGCTCCAGTAGACAAACCAAGGGCACCCACTGGCACACAGAGGCCCGCTCCTCACTGACCATCTTGGTTGCCTCCAGGAAGGGACTCAGCACCAGGCATACTTGCTGCATCAGTGTCCACTGAGTGGCAGTAATCATGGGGACTTGCTGGTTGCTGGGGACACTTGGGTCTAGCATGTAGGCCCTAAGAGCCAGCCTGTGCTGACACAGCCGCTCCAACATGGCCAAAGTCGAATTCCAGCGAACTGGCATGTCGATGATCAGCCGGTGTTGTGGCCTTCCATACTGCTGCTGTAAGGTGGACAAGAGTGCAGAGGCAGTGGCTGACAGGCGGAAAAAGCGTACCACCGCCCAGGCATCCTGCAGCAGCTCGCTCATCCCCTGGTAGGTGCGCAAGAAGCGCTGCACCACAAGATTGAGCACGTGGGCCAAGCAGGGGATGTGCTGGAGGTTTCCCTGCTGCACTGCTGCCACCAGGTTGGCCCCGTTATCGGCTGCCACATACCCCACTTCCAGGCCTCTGGGGGTCAGCCACCTCCGCTCCTGCTTCCTGAGGGCGGCCAGGACATTGGTGGCCGGAAGCCTCTCCTTCCCCAGGGTCACCAATGTTAAAAGGGCTTGGCAGTGCCGAGGCTTGGCGCTGCTGCTGCCGAGGCGGGCTTGCTTTCCGGGTGCTGAGGGAGTGTCGTGACAGGACCCTTCTGCATCCCCCCTGATCCCGCGTGGTGGCACCACTAGCTGGGCTGATGCGCTCTTGTCCTCCCTCCCTTCCATCAGTGTCACCCAGTGGGCCGTAAAGGACAGGTAGCGACCTGTCCCAAATCTGCTACTCCACGAGTCCATGGTCACGTGGACCCGCTTGCCCACAGAGTAGTCCAGGGAACGGGCCACGTTTTCCACCGCAAACTTGTGGAGTGCTGGGATCGCGCTCCTGCTGAAATAGTGGCGACTGGGGACTTGCCACTCGGGGATGCCAAATTGGAGCAGCGTCCGCATGGCGCTCCCCTCCTGCACCAGGGAGTAGGGAAGCAGCTGTGATGCCATGGCCCGGGCCAGCAAGCCATTTAGTTTGCGGATCCGCCTGTGGCTTGGAGGCAGAGGCTTGGTCAGACCCTGAAAGGTGTCGCTCAGCAGGGTCTGACGACGCTGGGATGCAGGGGAGACAGAGGAGAGAGACGAACACTGGCTGCCAGCCTCAATGTCTGTGTCCTGAGCAGCCGAGGTGGAAGAGCGCTTGCGTGCTACTACTGCTGCTGCTGTGGGGGATTCACGACCCTGAGGGAGGGAGGATGCTGCTGCGCTGGTGGGCCTTCTGCTCTCAGGAACCCCTGCCAGCAGTGCCTGCTTCCTCTTAAAGTCCGCATACTCGCGGCAGTGGCGGCTTCTCAGGTGGCCCTGGAGGGATGAGGTACCCATCTTGCTCAGACTTTTCCCACGGCTCAATCTTTTGCTGCATAACCTGCACACCGCATACCTTTTGTCATCAGTACATTCCTCAAAGCAATCCCACACTGGTGACTTTAATTTACTGCGGCCCCCACTAGCAGAGGGTGCAGCGGAGCAATGTGTGGTAGTAGTTGCCGGGGGTTGCATGGTGGTGGTGCCGGCTGAAGCAGTGTCCTGTCTACTTCCTCCACGCCCACTGCTGCCGATGCCCCTGCCCCTGCCTGACATATGGCGATATCCTTGCCTAGGCCGAGGTGACTCGTCATCCTGCTCTGACCATTCTTCCATGGACTCAGCAGGCTGCACATAGTTAGGGTCCACAACGTCGTCATCATCAGCAGCATCATCATCATAATCCAGCTCTTCCTCTGACTCCCCCGCCTCCTCTTCTGTCCCTACATCCCCAGACACAGACCCCTCTTCTTCATCACCAGAACTCAACAACGCTTGTGATTGTGGCCCGATCTCAATCTCTGCCACATCAGTCCCCAGTAAGTCCTGAGCTTCTTGCATCAGCAGGTTCCCAGATGCCGGACTGAGGGACAGAACGCTGTCATCCTGGGAGGGCTGCTGACCAGTGGGTGCTGGGGTGGATGTCACAACAAGCGTGGGATGTTGGCTGCAGCTGCTACTGCTTGGAGTGGTGCTCACAGTAGAGGTCTGGGAGGAAGTCATGATGTCCATGAGTACGTCAGGTTCCATTTGCTCAACCACCACACGGGGACCAGAAACTTTAAAATATTTGGACAATGGCGTCCGCTGACTCGGCCCAGGCTTTGCTGCCCCCTTTTCTGCTGCATCACGACCACGTACAGCTGGGCGTCCTCTCCCTGGACGTGGAGCAGTCCCAGAAGTGGCTGAGGCAATTGAACTCCCTTTCCTCTCACCCCGCGAAACCCTGCCAGACATGTTGCTAGTAATGAATCACTGGATGCAGTGGGCACAGTACAAGGTCACTGAAGGATGCAGTGGGCACAGTACAAGGTCACTGAAGGATGCAGTGGCCACAGTACAAGGTCACTGAAGGTTGCAGTGGGCACAGCAGTGGGCACTGGATATACAACTAGGTCACTGAAGGATGCAGTGGCCACAGTACAAGGTCACTTAAGGATGCAGTGGGCACAGCAGTGGGCACTGGATATACAACTAGGTCACTGAAGGATGCAGTGGGCACAGTACAAGGTCACTGAAGGATGCAGTGGGCACAGTACAAGGTCACTGAAGGATGCAGTGGGCACAGTACAAGGTCACTGAAGGATGCAGTGGGCACAGCAGTGGGCACTGGATATACAACTAGATCACTGAAGGATGCAGTGGGCACAGTACAAGGTCACTGAAGGATGCAGTGGCCACAGTACAAGGTCACTGAAGGATGCAGTGGGCACAGCAGTGGGCACTGGATATACAACTAGGTCACTGAAGGATGCAGTGGGCACAGTACAAGGTCACTGAAGGATGCAGTGGCCACAGTACAAGGTCACTGAAGGATGCAGTGGGCACAGCAGTGGGCACTGGATATACAACTAGGTCACTGAAGGATGCAGTGGGCACAGTACAAGGTCACTGAAGGATGCAGTGGGCACAGTACAAGGTCACTGAAGGATGCAGTGGGGACAGTACAAGGTCACTGAAGGATGCAGTGGGCACAGCAGTGGGCACTGGATATACAACTAGGTCACTGAAGAATGCAGTGGCCACAGTACAAGGTCACTGAAGGATGCAGTGGGCACAGCAGTGGCCACTGGATATACAACTAGGTCACTGAAGGATGCAGTGGCCACAGTACAAGGTCACTGAAGGATGCAGTGGGCACAGTACAAGGTCACTGAAGGATGCAGTGGCCACAGTACAAGGTCACTGAAGGTTGCAGTGGGCACAGCAGTGGGCACTGGATATACAACTAGGTCACTGAAGGATGCAGTGGCCACAGTACAAGGTCACTTAAGGATGCAGTGGGCACAGCAGTGGGCACTGGATATACAACTAGGTCACTGAAGGATGCAGTGGGCACAGTACAAGGTCACTGAAGGATGCAGTGGGCACAGTACAAGGTCACTGAAGGATGCAGTGGGCACAGTACAAGGTCACTGAAGGATGCAGTGGGCACAGCAGTGGGCACTGGATATACAACTAGATCACTGAAGGATGCAGTGGGCACAGTACAAGGTCACTGAAGGATGCAGTGGCCACAGTACAAGGTCACTGAAGGATGCAGTGGGCACAGCAGTGGGCACTGGATATACAACTAGGTCACTGAAGGATGCAGTGGGCACAGTACAAGGTCACTGAAGGATGCAGTGGCCACAGTACAAGGTCACTGAAGGATGCAGTGGGCACAGCAGTGGGCACTGGATATACAACTAGGTCACTGAAGGATGCAGTGGGCACAGTACAAGGTCACTGAAGGATGCAGTGGGCACAGTACAAGGTCACTGAAGGATGCAGTGGGGACAGTACAAGGTCACTGAAGGATGCAGTGGGCACAGCAGTGGGCACTGGATATACAACTAGGTCACTGAAGAATGCAGTGGCCACAGTACAAGGTCACTGAAGGATGCAGTGGGCACAGCAGTGGCCACTGGATATACAACTAGGTCACTGAAGGATGCAGTGGCCACAGTACAAGGTCACTGAAGGATGCAGTGGGCACAGCAGTGGGCACTGGATATACAACTAGGTCACTGAAGGATGCAGTGGGCACACAAGGATGTCACACTGTGTAATGAGATGCTCATATGCCAGCGAGCGAGCGAGCAAGCAGTGGGCACTGGGCACGGCACAAGGTCACTGACAGAATGAATGAACAGTGCTGGCAGAGAGTGGCGGCGCCGGCGGTGTGACTGGCTGCCTGCAAATAGTACAAGTGTATAACTGTCACTGGAATATACAAGTGAACACTGCAGCTGCACTAACCTGCCTGCCTGCACTCTACACACAGATAATCCCCACTCCCACTACACTGCAGCACTGAACCTGCCTGCACAGCACTACACACAGTTAAATAATCACTAGACTCCCACACTCCCACTACACTACACTGACTACAACTAACTACAGCAATCACTCACTAACTAGCTAACTGTGTACAGTATAAGAGCAGTGTTAGCAAAAAAAACGCTTTGTTTTTAACACAATAAATGCACTTGCTCAAACAACAATGGCCTGGAGATAATCCTCTCAGCACCACAGTCTAACAAGGACAGAGCTTTTCCATCATGGCCGCCGCTTTATATTCAGGAGGGGAGGGCATAGCTCCCCTCCTGTGATTGGTTGCTAGGGCCTGGCTGGGGCACTCTGATTGGCCTGCAATGTGTCACTTCCGCATAGTTTGACGCATTTCCGCAAACCACGACTTCAGCACCGGGTTTCACGAGCGTGAATGCGGATTTCTGTCCGCATTCACGCGAAGCCGAAGTAGATTTTCGTGGTTGAAAATCTATTCACGGATTTTCGTGTCCGAGGCGGAATGCGTCAAAATGGTCGTGAATCCATGCGTAAGCGTGATCACGACCTGGCGGTGAGCACCACTGCTCTCCAGGGCCTAGTTACTTTTTCCACTCCACAGAAAGTTAACAATGAGGGGTTGCAATTAAGTACTTTTTTGAAATGGGCTGACAGTGTATTACTCATCAGTCCCTTTCTTATGTTTCTGAGGTGTTCCCCCTATTCTCTCTTTTAGGGGTCTAGTTGTTCTGCCCACGTATTGCAAACTGCAGGGACACCATGCTACATACACTACAAAGCGATCATTGCATGTAATGAAGTCCCTAATCTTACTATCTTTACCATTGGATGTTCCCCTGATTTGTATGATCCTCCCAGACCTCGCTTCCCTGCATCCCTTACAGTCTCTACAGGGATAGAAGCCAGGACGTTGCCACCCCTGAAACCTGGGTTTTTGTCTGTGTGGTTCCACACAACTTGGGGCCAAGATGTTTTGACGGTTTGGTGCCTTTCTGTATATAAACCTGGGCCTGGATGGCAAGATCTTGCTCAATTTTGTATCTGATAACAATATTTCCCAGTGTTTATTTACAATGTACTCCAGCTGTCTATATTGGCTATTAAATTCTGTAACAAAGGCATAATTATGTAAATTATCCCCTACCCCTTAATTGTTTACCCAGTTAAGTAATTCCCCCCTATCCATACATCTCACCTTATCTATTTCTACAGCAACAAATTGTTCCTCATACCCCTTTTCAATGAACCTGTTCTTAAAGGGATACTGTAGGGTGGTCGGGGGAAAATGAGTTGAACTTACCCGGGGCTTCTAATGGTCCCCCGCAGACATCCTGGGCCCGCGCAGCCACTCACTAGTGATGGGCGAACACCTGGATGTTCGGGTTCGGGCCGAACAGGCCGAACATGGGCCAGATGTTCGGCATGTTCGGCCCGAACCCCGAACTCAATGCAAGTCAATGGGGACCCGAACATGCCGCAATACGGCCCCCCTATGGGGTCGCAGGCATAAGGGGGGAGCATGCCCCGATCGCGGGGGGGGGGGGCGGAAATTCCCCCCACCCCCTCCGCTAGCGCTCCCCCCTCTGCCCACTTCCCCATAAAAAAGTTGGCGTAAAGTTAAATATTACCGGTGGTGGCTGCTGCAGTGGCTGGCTGGCAGTGGTGTGAGTGAGGACTAGGAGGAGGAGTCCGAGTATGACGCGTTGAGGCCAGGCAGCGGGCGGTTCAGCGGTAGTACCCTTGTGGTACTTCCGCCCTTTCTCTGACCTCACGTCCTCTACGTGATGACGCATACGATGGTACGCGTGACGCGTACCCTCGTATGCGTCATCACGTAGAGGACGTGAGGTCAGAGAAAGGGCGGAAGTACCACAAGGGTACTACCGCTGAACCGCCCGCTGCCTGGCCTCAACGCGTCATACTCGGACTCCTCCTCCTCATTCACACCACTGCCAGCCAGCCACTGCAGCAGCCACCACCGGTAATATTTAACTTTACGCCAACTTTTTTATGGGGAAGCGGGCAGAGGGGGGAGCGCTAGCGGAGGGGGTGGGGGGAATTTCCGACCCCCCCCCCCCCCGCGATCGGGGCATGCTCCCCCCTTATGCCTGCAACCCCATAGGGGGGCGGTATTCGGCTGAACAGGGCCCTGTTCGGCCGGGCATTTAGTAGTTCGGGCGAACCCAAACGGTTTGGCCAAACACCATCAGGTGTTCGGCCGAACTCGAACATCACCCGAACATGGTGATGTTCTGCAGAACCCGAACAGTGGCGAACACTGTTCGCCCAACACTACCACTCACCGATGCTCTGGCCCCGCCTCCGGCTCACTTCTGGAATTTCAGACTTTAAAGTCTGAAAACCACTGCGCCAGTGTTGCCATGTCCTCAATCCCAGTAATGTCACCAGGAGCGTACTGCGCAGACACAGACTATACTGGGCCTGCGCAGTATGCTCCTGTTGACATTAGTGGGATTGAGGACATGGCAACGCAGGCGCAGTGGTTTTCAGACTTGAAAGTCTGAAATTCCAGAAGTGAGCTGGAGGCGGGGCCAGAGCATCGGTGAGTGGCTGCGCGGGCACAGGATGTCTGCGGGGGACCATTAGAAGCCCTGGGTAAGTTCAACTCATTTTCCCCCGACCACCCTACAGTATCCCTTTAACCACTTGCCGACCGCCCACAGCCCATGGGCGGCGGCAAAGTGGACGCCTAAAGGACCGCAATACGCCTTCAGGCGGCGCGTCCTTTAGGCATGCCGGGGGAGCGATCGCGTCATTGATGACGCGCGCTTCCCCCGGCAACTGGCTCCGCCCACCCGCCGTAACATCCCGCCGGCCATACGGAAGCGCCGGCGGGATGTTAACCCCGCGATCGCCGCTACAAAGTGTATAATACACTTTGTAATGTATACAAAGTGTATTATACAGGCTGCCTCCTGCCCTGGTGGTCCCAGTGTCCGAGGGACCACCAGGGCAGGCTGCAGCCACCCTAGTCTGCACCCAAACACACTGATCTGCCCCCCCCGCCCACTGATCGCCCACAGCACCCCTCAGACCCCCCCTGCCCACCCCCAGACCCCTGTTTGCACCCAATCACCCCCCTGATAACCCATCAATCACTCCCTGTCACTATCTGTCAACGCTATTTTTTTTTATCCCCCCCCCCTGCCCCCTGCCCCCTCCTGATCACCCCCCCACCCCTCAGATTCTCCCCAGACCCCCCCCCCCCCCCTGTGTACTGTATGCATCTATCTTCCCTGATAACCTGTCAATCACCCGTCAATCACCCATCAATCACCCATCAATCACCCCCTGTCACTGCCACCCAACAATCAGCCCCTAACCTGCCCCTTGCGGGCAATCTGATCACCCACCCACACCAATAGATCGCCCGCAGATCCGACATCAGATCACCTCCCAAATCCATTGTTTACATCTATTCTCTCCTCTAAACACCCACTAATTACCCATCAATCACCCATCAATCACCCCCTATCACCACCTGTCACTTTTACCTATCAGATCAGACCCTAATCTGCCCCTTGCGGGCACCCAATCACCCGCCAACACGCTCAGATTGCCCTCTGACCCCCCCTTATCAATTCGCCAGTGCATTAATTACATCTGTTCTTCCCTGTAATAACCCACTGATCACCTGTCAATCACCTGCCAATCACCTATCACCCATCAATCACCCCCTGTCACCCCCTGTCACTGCCACCCATCAATCAGCCCCTAACCTGCCCCTTGCGGGCAATCTGATCACCCACCCACACCATTAGATTGCCCGCAAACCCGCCGTCAGATTACCTCCCAAATGTATTGTTTAAATCTGTTATCTTCCCTAAACACCCACTAATTACCCATCAATCACCCATCAATCACCCCCTATCACCACCTGTCACTGTTACCTATCAGATCAGACCCTAAGCTGCCCCTTGCGGGCACCCAATCACCCGCCCCCACGCTCAGATTGCCCTCAGACCCCCCCCCCCCTTATCAATTCACCAGTGCATTAATTACATCTGTCCTTCCCTGTAATAACCCACTGATCACCTGTCAATCACCTGCCAATCACCTATCACCCATCAATCACCCCCTGTCACTGCCACCCAACAATCAGCCCCTAACCTGCCCCTTGCGGGCAAACTGATCACCCACCCACACCAATAGATTGCCCGCAGATCCGACATCAGATCACCACCCAAGCGCAGTGTTTCCATCTATTCTCTCCTCTAAACACTCACTAATTACCCATCAATCACCCATCAATCACCCCCTATCACCACCTGTCACTGTTACCCATCAGATCAGACCCTAATCTGCCCCTTGCGGGCACCCAATCACCCGCCTACACGCTCAGATTGCCCTCAGACCCCCCCTTATCAATTCGCCAGGGCATTATTTACATCTGTCCTTCCCTGTAATAACCCACTGATCACCTGTCAATCCCCTATCAATCACCCATCAATCACCCCCTGTCACTGCCACCCATCAATCACCCCTGTCACTGCCACCCATCAATCAGCCCCTAACCTGCCCCTTGCGGGCAAACTGATCACCCACCCACACCAATAGATCGCCCGCAGATCCGACATCAGATCACCACCCAAGCGCAGTGTTTCCATCTATTCTCTCCTCTAAACACCCACTAATTACCCATCAATCACCCCCTATCACCACCTGTCACTGTTACCCATCAGATCAGACCCTAATCTGCTCCTTGCCCTTGCGGGCACCCAATCACCCGCCTACACACTCAGATTGCCCTCAGACCCCCCCTTATCAATTCGCCAGGGCATTATTTACATCTGTCCTTCCCTGTAATAACCCACTGATCACCTGTCAATCACCTAGCAATCACCCATCAATCACCCCCTGTCACTGCCACCCATCAATCACCCGCTGTCACTGCCACCCATCAATCAGCCCCTAACCTGCCCCTTGCGGGCAATCTGATCACCCACCCACACCAATAGATCGCCCGCAGATCCGACGTCCGATCACCTCCCAAGTGCAGTGTTCACATCTGTTCTCTACCCTAAACACCCACTAATTACCCATCAATCACCCCCTGTCACTGCTACCTATCAGATTAGACCCCTATCTGCCCCTAGGGCACTCAATCACCCGCCCACACCCTCAGAATGCCCTCAGACCCCAGCCCTGATCACCTCGCCAGTGCATTGCTTGCATCTATTCCCCCCTCTAATCACACCTTGAGACACCCATCAATCACCTCCTGTCACCCCCTAGCACACCTACCCATCAGATCAGGCCCTAATTTGCCCCGTGTGGGCTCCTGATCACTCGGCCAAACCCTCAGATCCCCCTCAGAACCCCTTCCGATCACCTCCCCAGTGCATTGATTGCATCTATTTTCCCCTCTAACCACCCCCTGAGACACCCATCAATCACCTCCTGTCACCCCCCTAGCACTCCTATCCATCAGATCAGGCCCAATACAACCTGTCATCTAAAAGGCCACCCAGCTTATGACCGGTTCCACAAAATTCGCCCCCTCATAGACCACCTGTCATCAAAATTTGCAGATGCTTATACCCCTGAACAGTCATTTTGAGACATTTGGTTTCCAGACTACTCACGGTTTTGGGCCCGTAAAATGCCAGGGCGGTATAGGAACCCCACAAGTGACCCCATTTTAGAAAAAAAGACACCCCAAGGTATTCTGTTAGGTGTATGACGAGTTCATAGAAGATTTTATTTTTTGTCAAAAGTTAGCGGAAATTGATTTTTATTGGGTTTTTTTCACAAAGTGTCATTTTTCACTAACTTGTGACAAAAAATAAAATCTTCTATGAACTCGCCATACACCTAACGGAATACCTTGGGGTGTCTTCTTTCTAAAATGGGGTCACTTGTGGGGTTCCTATACTGCCCTGGCATTTTAGGGGCCCTAAACCGCGAGGAGTAGTCTAGAAAACAAATGCCTCAAAATGACCCGTGAATAGGACGTTGGGCCCCTTAGCGCACCTAGGCTGCAAAAAAGTGTCACACATGTGGTACCGCCGTACTCAGGAAAAGTAGTATAATGTGTTTTGGGGTGTATTTTTACACATACCCATGCTGGGTGGGAGAAATTTCTATGTAAATGGTCAATTGTGTGTAAAACACATCAAACAATTGTCATTTACAGAGATATTTCTCCCACTTAGCATGGGTATGTGTAAAAATACACCCCAAAACACATTATACTACTTCTCCTGAGTACGGCGGTACCACATGTGTGGCACTTTTTTACACCCTAAGTACGCTAAGGGGCCCAAAGTCCAATGAGTACCTTTAGGATTTCACAGGTCATTTTGCGACATTTGGTTTCAAGACTACTCCTCACGGTTTAGGGCCCCTAAAATGCCAGGGCAGTATAGTAACCCCACAAATGACCCCATTCTAGAAAGAAGACACCCAAAGGTATTCCGTTAGGAGTATGGTGAGTTCATAGAAGATTTTATTTTTTGTCAAAAGTTAGCGGAAAATTGATTTTTATTGTTTTTTTCACAAAGTGTCATTTTCCACTAACTTGTGACAAAAAATAAAATCTTCTATGAACTCACCATACTCCTAACGGAATACCTTGGGGTGTCTTCTTTCTAAAATGGGGTCATTTGTGGGGTTCCTATACTGAACTGGCATTTTAGGGGCCCTAAACCGTGAGGAGTAGTCTGGAAATCAAATTTCGCAAAATGACCTGTGAAATCCTAAAGGTACTCATTGGACTTTGGGCCCTTTAGCGCAGTTAGGGTGCAAAAAAGTGCCACACATGTGGTATTGCCATACTCGGGAGAAGTAGTACAATGTGTTTTGGGGTGTATTTTTACACATACCCATGCTGGGTGGGAGAAATACCTCTGTAAATGACAATCTTTTGATTTTTTTACACACAATTGTCCATTTACAGAGTTATTTCTCCCACCCAGCATGGGTATGTGTAAAAATGGCTTTATGTTTAGGGTCATTGTCCTGCTGGAAGGTGAACCTCTGCCCCAGTCTCAAGTCTTTTGCAGTCTCCAAGAGGTTTTCTTCCCAGTTTGCCCTGTATTTGGCTCCATCCATCTTCCCATCAACTCTGACAAGCTTCCCTGTCCCTGCTGAGGAGATGCACCCCCCGAGCATGATGCTGCCACCACCATATTTGACAGTGGGGATGGTGTGTTCAGAGTGATGTGCAGTGTTAGTTTTCCGCCACACATAGCGTTTTGCATTTTGGCCAAAAAGTTCCATTTTGGTCTCATCTGACCAGAGCACCTTCTTCCACATGGTTGCTGTGTCCCCCACATGGCTTGTGGCAAACTGCAAACGGGACTTCTTATGCTTTCTGTTAACAATGCCTTTCTTCTTGCCACTCTTCCATAAAGGCCAACTTTGTACAGTGCATGACTAATAGTTGTCCTATGGACAGAGTCTCCCACCTGAGCTGTATATCTCTGCAGCTCGTCCAGAGTCACCATGGGCCTCTTGACTGCATTTCTGATCAGCACTCTCCTTGTTCAGCCTGTGAGTTTAGGTGGATGGCCTTGTCTTGGTAGGTTTATAGTTGTGCCATACTCCTTCCATTTCTGAATGATCGCTTGAACAGTGCTCCGTGGAATGTTCAAGGCTTTGGAAATCTTTTTGTAGCCTAAGCCTGTCTCTTAGACAACCTCTGAGGCCCTCACAGAGCAGCTCTATTTGTACTGACACTAGATTACACACAGGTGCACTCTATTTAGTCATTAGCACTCATCAGGCAATGTCTATAGGCAACTGACTGCACTCAGATCAAAGGGGGCCGAATAATTATACACACACCACTTTGCAGTTATTTATTTGTAAAAAAAATGTTTGGAATCATGTATGATTTTCGTTCCACTTCTCATGTGTACACCACTTTGTGTTGGTCTTTCATGTGGAATTCCAATAAAATTGATTCATGTTTGTGGCAGTAATATGACAAAATGTGGAAAACTTCAAGGGGGCCGAATACTTTTGCAACCCACTGTGTATGTGTGTGTATATATATATATATATATATATATATATATATATATATACACACTGGTATGTACCTTGTCTGAAGGAAAATAGTACTTACTTTTAAAAATTTCAAAGCACACCCAATTCAAAATGTGATCACGCCTACCACAATAATTAGCATTAAATTCCAGTAAGAAATCATGAAATGCTGTTGTTTTTTGTTTGTTTGTTTGTTTTTAAGTATAATCAATCATTTAACTAATTGCAGGCTGAACTTTGTATTGTTATTATTTTTTTGTTTTTTACATTTATGAAATTAAATACTTGGTTTCAACAAAACAAAAATGGCAGAGGAAAGGCTGTGGAATTTTAAACTTTGCTACATTGGCCCACGGATAGTATGAATAATTACAAATAGAGATAATCAAGAAGGGGAAGTATATTTTCACACCACTGTACATAAGCAATCTCTGATATTTATCAGACTTAGGTGTCAATGAGAACATTGAATTGTAAGACTCCAATGTAAGTTCTGTAGCTTGCTTGAGAAAAAGGTTACAAAAAAGAGAAAACAGAGTCATGCAGGAGAAGACAGATCACCTATGCAGAAATGTGCGCATCAAAACTTCAGGATATCTGAAATTAAGTTTTAGCCTGGCTATATGTAGAGCAATACCGTCTTTTTCTAAGGAGACAAGTAATTTTCTATAAACCATCTAAAGAGCCCACAGGACAGCAAATGTGGTTTCAAAACTAAATACCCAGTACTACAATAATATTTATGAAAACAAAGTTCTCCGTAGCTTATTGCTCGTTATTTGATAGGGCCCAATATTTAATGTGCTAATGTTCTCTCAGTGTATGGTTTGTAATCATATAGGCTGCAAGCCAGAAAAAAACCACAGTAGCGAAAGTACCATTAAAATATCTGTAAAGCTTAAAAGCCCACATTATCACAATTTGTTTTCTTTGCTTGCTTGGCAGCACATGTAAAAAAATGAAGACAGACATTTTTATTAAGTAGTGCAGAAGCACATTTAACTTTCAGTCATTGGGATCTTTATATAATGATTTCAGTTTAAATAATTGTAAAATAATGGGTAGCATTTAATAACAAACTTACCTATGACACAGAGGAGACTGACAATTACAGGAAAGGGAAATAAAAACTTTAATTGTATAGTTGCTTAGCAGTATTGCACAACCCCATGACGACAACCATAGGAAAACATGTTTATGTCTATTATATATTTTATATATATGTTATTATTTATCCTCTTGAGTACTGGTAGTAATAAGATAAATAGTTTATCAAGAATGTTTTTTGTTTTTGTTTTTTATTCCCAAATACAATGCACATATACTTAAATATTTAGAAGTTGCTGTTCAATATTTAAGATGTTGAAGATAATCTAAGAAAGTCATATCATACCTACTGGGGTTGCAATGCAGGGGAAAAAAACAAGTTTAATAGACTTCACACATTAAAAAAAAGTCTGCCACGGTTAAGTCACAGTTCAACCTAGAGCCAAGGGGCACAATATGTTTCTTAGGTCAAAAGCGCACATCCTGAAGGAACGAGTGAACTGGAACAGTGTCTTGGTGTTATTAATCCGGAAATTGCATTTCCAGAACATTGCTGCTTACTAGTGGTACTTATTCCTCCCCTTTTGGTGTAGTTACTTCTTGTCTATTGTTCACAGAAAGATACAATATTTTAATTAGCAATTAATATGTTTTTTCATAAACCCACATTAGTATATCTCTGTGTGTTGGCCATTATTTTTTTTTTCTATTTTTAATATTATGTGATGACGGTAACTGAACTGAAAAGGTTTGGGATCTGTTGCTGTAGATATTAAGGTATAACATCATTCTGTGCATTATGTTACAACATGAAACATAGTACACATTGTTGTTGCTAGGTTTGAGCACCTTATTCTTGTGCACTAGAGGTGGCCATATAAACACTGAAATTCCTGGCAATTCAATCTGCAAGTTATCGAATGATCACTGGAAACATGCTGGGGCACGCCAGGTGCCTCTCATGGTTATGCTCCCAGAGAGACTTGAACTGCGCAAGCTCAGAGTGCTCCATGCTACAGGAGCATGATCACTGGAGGCACGCAGCACGCCCTTGCATGTTCAGCCACGGGTCGCAGGCAGACTTCTTGAGGCCGCGGGTCCTAACAGACTTCTAGGGGCTGGAAGAAGCCCCAAGTGAGTTAAACTTTTTTTTCAAGATGTATCCTTTAAGGAAATCAAAAGTTACATGGGGGGTAAATCCATCACTGCTTTTCAATCATTTGTTATCATGGAATAACTGGTTGTGTTTCAGATTGAGATGCTACTGACTCATTTGTTATTTTTTATTGTTTTTATGTGTCTATTTATTAAACCCTATTTATAAAACATGTTCAGAGTTTTGTAGCACTAACTAGTAAACACTCAGGTTAAATTATTACGACAGAGACAAAAACTGTGTTGTGAGAAAAGAGGAGTGCTTTTATTAGATGAACTACCATAACTGGAACAGAGGAGGAGGGGGGGGGGGGGGGAAGCAAGCATGGACATGTATCTGGATGGCAACAGTGACAGGTTGTTTGACAAGATACAGTTGAAGGGTACTTGAAGGTTTAACCACTTGAGGACCTAGGGCTTTCTACCCCTTAAGGACCGGCCACTTTTTTTCCATTCAGACCACTGCAGCTTTCACGGTTTATTGCTCGCTCATACAACCTACCACCTAAATGAATTTTGGCTCCTTTTCTTGTCACTAATAAAGCTTTCTTTTGGTGCTACTTGATTGCTCCTGCGATTTTTACTTTTTATTATATTCATCAAAAAAGACATGAATTTTGGCAAAAAAATGATTTTTTTAACTTTCTGTGCTGACAGTTTTCAAATAAAGTAAAATTTCTGTATACATGCAGCGCGAAAAATGTGGACAAACATGTTTTGGATAAAAAAAACCCATTCAGTGTATATTTATTGGTTTGGGTAAAAGTTATAGCGTTTACAAACTATGGTGCAAAAAGTGAATTTTCCCATTTTCAAGCATCTCTGACTTTTCTGACCCCCTGTCATGTTTCATGAGGGGCTAGAATTCCAGGATAGTATAAATACCCCCCAAATGACCCCATTTTGGAAAGAAGACATCCCAAAGTATTCACTGAGAGCCATAGTGAGTTCATAGAAGATATTATTTTTTGTCACAAGTAAGCGGAAAATGACACTTTGTGAGAAAAAAAAAAAGTTTCCATTTCTTCTAACTTGCGACAAAAAAAAATGAAATCTGCCACGGACTCACCATGCCCCTCTCTGAATACCTTGAAGGGTCTACTTTCCAAAATGGGGTCATTTGTGGGGTGTGTTTACTGTCCTGACATTTTGGGGGGTGCTAAATTGTAAGCACCCCTGTAAAGCCTAAAGGTGCTCATTGGACTTTGGACCCCTTAGCGCAGTTAGGCTGCAAAAAAGTGCCACACATGTGGTATTGCCGTACTCAGGAGAAGTAGTATAATGTGTTTTGGGGTGTATTTTTACACATACCCATGCTGGGTGGGAGAAATATCTCTGTAAATGGACAATTTGTTAATTTTTTTTACACACAATTGTCCATTTACAGAGATCTTTCTCCCACTCAGCATGGGTATGTGTAAAAATACACCCCAAAACACATTATACTACTTCTCCTGAGTACGGCGATACCACATGTGTGGCACTTTTTTGCACCCTAACTGCGCTAAAGGGCCCAAAGTCCAATGAGTACCTTTAGGATTTCACAGGTCATTTTGCGGAATTTGATTTCCAGACTACTCCTCACGGTTTAGGGCCCCTAAAATGCCAGGGCAGTATAGGAACCCCACAAATGACCCCATTTTAGAAAGAAGACACCCCAAGGTATTCCGTTAGTAGCATAGCGAGTTCATAGAAGATTTTATTTTTTGTCAAAAGTTAGCGGAAAATTGATTTTTATTGTTTTTTTCACAAAGTGTCATTTTCCACTAACTTTTGACAAAAAATAAAATCTTCTATGAACTCGCTATGCTACTAACGGAATACCTTGGGGTGTCTTCTTTCTAAAATGGGGTCATTTGTGGGGTTCCTATACTGCCCTGGCATTTTAGGGGCCCTAAACCGTGAGGAGTAGTCTGGAAATCAAATTCCGCAAAATGACCTGTGAAAGCCTAAAGGTGCTCATTGGACTTTGGGCCCTTTAGCGCAGTTAGGGTGCAAAAAAGTGCCACACATGTGGTATCGCCGTACTCGGGAGAAGTAGTACAATGTGTTTTGGGGTGTATTTTTACACATACCTATGCTGGGTGGGAGAAATACCTCTGTAAATGACAATCTTTTGATTTTTTTACACACAATTGTCCATTTACAGAGATATTTCTCCCACCCAGCATGGGTATGTGTAAAAATTCACCCCAAAACACATTGTACTACTTCTCCCGAGTACGGTGATACCACATGTGTGGCACGTTTTTGCACCCTAACTGCGCTAAAGGCCCCAAAGTCCAATGAGCACCTTTAGGCTTTCACAGGTCATTTTGCGGAATTTGATTTCCAGACTACTCCTCACGGTTTAGGGCCCCTAAAATGCCAGGGCAGTATAGGAACCCCACAAATGACCCCATTTTAGAAAGAAGACACCCCAAGGTATTCCGTTAGTAGCATAGCGAGTTCATAGAAGATTTTATTTTTTGTCAAAAGTTAGTGGAAAATGACACTTTGTGAAAAAAACAATAAAAATCAATTTTCCACTAACTTTTGACAAAAAATAAAATCTTCTATGAACTCGCTATGCTACTAACGGAATACCTTGGGGTGTCTTCTTTCTAAAATGGGGTCATTTGTGGGGTTCCTATACTGCCCTGGCATTTTAGGGGCCCTAAGCCGTGAGGAGTAGTCTGGAAATCAAATTCCGCAAAATGACCTGTGAAAGCCTAAAGGTGCTCATTGGACTTTGGGCCCTTTAGCGCAGTTAGGGTGCAAAAAAGTGCCACACATGTGGTATCGCCGTGCTCGGGAGAAGTAGTACAATGTGTTTTGGGGTGTATTTTTACACATACCCATGCTGGGTGGGAGAAATAACTCTGTAAATGGACAATTGTGTGTAAAAAAATCAAAAGATTGTCATTTACAGAGGTATTTCTCCCACCCAGCATGGGTATGTGTAAAAATACACCCCAAAACACATTGTACTACTTCTCCCGAGTACAGGGATACCACATGTGTGGCACTTTTTTGCACCCTAACTGCTCTAAGGGGCCCAGAGTCCAATGAGTACCTTTAGGCTTTACAGGGGTGCTCACAATTTAGCACCCCGCCCACTTGCCAGGACAGTTAACAAACCCCACAAATGACCCCATTTTGGAAAGAATACACAACAAGGTATTCCATGAGGGTAATGGTGAGGTCATTGAAAATTTTATTTTTTGTCACAAGTAAACGGAAAATGACACTTTGTTAAAAAAAAAAATAAAAAAAAAATTCTGCTAACTTGTGACAAAAACTAAAATCTTTTATGAACTCACCGTGCACCTCACATAATACTTTAGGGTGTCCTCTTTCCAAAATGGGGTCATTTGTGGAGTCTGTCCTGGCATTTTAGGGTCTCTGCAATCATTACATGTATGGCCAGTATTAGGAGTTTCTGCTATACTCCTTATATTGGGTATACAAGTAATGCACTCTGGGCTGAAAGGAAAAATGAACGGCAAACATACCTTGCTCCACATCAATGGCAGTGATAACCTCAGGAGAGAGACACCCCGTGCCACTCTGCACTCAGGGTGAGCCACCAACTTATGTGACTGGGCCTCAGAACTTTAGTATACAGCATTATGCCTGTAGGATACAGCAATATGCCTGCCAATAGAGATGACTCTGTGTGGCATTAAAGCATCATCATAGGCCCAAATCACATATAAACCGGGGGTGTCCACACTCAAGGAAAATTCAAACATGCCGTCTTATATCGCCAACCCAGGACAGATCAGCAATATCAAGCATGGAAACCGATCCTTCTTCCCACTTTTATGCTTACCCGTTTGGTCTTCAAGCTTACCTCTCCTCTCCCTGTGACAATGTGCAAAAGACCACCGAGTGTGTGCCTACTCCTGTGTCTGGAGTTCCCTAGGTTCTAATAGTGTACCTGCTCGTGGTACCTCTCAAAACACGGCCCTACGCATAGGCCAGGCTGGTCAGGACAGCGGGGACAATAATAAACGGTGTCACTCCTTGTTCCAGCCCTGCTGCAGACACGGCAACGTTTTCTTCGGATGTGTTGACCTGGGGCACACGGAAGCTGATAGGCGTAATGCCTTCCATGCAGTCGGCTAGTTGCATCTGGGGGGGGGGGGGCAGGGCCGGGCCGAGGCATAGGCTGGAGAGGCTCCAGCCTCAGGGCACAGTGTAAGAGGGGGCGCAGAATTCATTCAGCTGTCATTCCCAATTGTGTTTGAAGCAGAAAGAAATAAGAAAAGGGGATACATAGCAGTGACTGCAAGCCAGATAACTAGATATTAAGGTGTTGGGGAGGTTGTGGGCCCTGTGGCGCCTCTTAGTCTAATAGCAATCAGCGTGTGACGGCTGGGGTGGGAGGGATGGAGGGGCGCACTTTGGGGTCTCAGCCTTGGGTGCTGGAGGACCCTGTCCCGGCTCTGGGGGGGGGCCCTGGCACCACCTGGATACAGGATGTCCAGAATGATCTGTTCCTGAAATTGGAGGAAAGATCCAGTTCTCCCAGCCTTACTGTAGAGAACAAAGCTGTTGTAAACCGCCAATTGAATCAGATAGAAAGACACTTTCTTATACCAGCGTCTTGTTTTCCGGGTAACTAAATAGGGCGCTAACCTCTGGTCATTGAAGTCCACCCCTCCCATGTTGACATTATATTCGTGGACGACAAGGGGCTTTTCAATGACCGCAGTTGCCCGTTGAATTTGGACTGTCGTGTCTGTGTGAATGGTGGACAGAAAGTAAACGTCCCTCTTGTCCCTCCATTTCACCGCGAGCAGGTCTTCAGTACGCAAGGCGGCCCTCTGCCCCCGTTTAAGTCTGGTGGTAACGAGCCGTTGGGGGAAGCCCTGGCGACTAGGCCGCGCAGTGCCACAGCATCGGATTCCTTCTAACTTTAAGTGCTGAAAGAGGGCCACACTTGTGTAATAATTGTCCACAAAAAGATGGTACCCCTTCTGGAACAAGGGTGACACCAAGTCCCACACAACCTTTCCACTGCTCCCCAGGTAGTCAGGGCATCCGACCGGCTCCAATTTTGAGTCTTTTCCCTCATAGACCCTAAAACGACATGTATAGCCTGTGGCCCTTTCACAGAGCTTATACAGTTTCACCCCATACCGGGCGCGCTTGCTTGGGATGTACTGTTTGATGCCAAGGCGCCCGGTAAAGCGTAAGAGGGACTCGTCTACGCAGATGTTCTGTTCAGGGATATAAGCATCTGCAAATGTTGAGGACAGGTGGTCTATGAGGGGCCGAATTTTGTGGAGCCGGTCATAAGCAGGGTCTCCCCTTTCATGACAGGTTTTGTCGTCGTTGAAGTGCAGGAAGCGCATGATGGACTCAAATCGTGTCCTGGACATGGCAGCAGGGTACAAGGGAACATGATTTACTGGGTTCATAGACCAATACGCCCGCAATACATTTTGTTTCATTAGTCCCAAGTGAAGGATAAGGGCCAAAAAGATTTTAATGTCGGAAACTTGGACTGGTTTCCACCCGAAAGGCTGGGCATACATGCTCTCCGGGTGCTAGGTGATGAATTGTGTGGCTTTACGATTGGTCTCAACCACAATTAAGTCCAGGAGAACCTGGGTGATGAACAGCTGCAAAAAGTCTAGGGCCGTTCCTAGATGAGCTGTCGCCACCTGGACTCCAGACTGGGCGGTGAAAGGGGGCACTACGGGTGCGGCGGAATCAGGGGATTGCCAATCTGGTTGTGCCAGCACCTCTGGGAGTCTATGGGTACTACGGGCCCGTCTTCTTCTTGGTGGCTGCGACGGGGGTACTACTGCACTTGCCACCGTACCAGTTTCAACTTCCATGCTGACGCTCACCACTTCGCCAGGGTCTACGGAAGCACTGGCACTAAGTCCAGGAGATGCTGCGCTGCTGGTGCCTGCCTCACCAAGAAAACTATCAACAGCGCTAGCACCACCCTGCTGCCCTTGAGGCGGATCCTGCGCCACCTGCGGTCTAACGACTTGGGGTCTGGTACGCCTGGCTCTAGCCGGGACCATAGCCTCGTCATCAGTATCGGTCAGGGAACCACTGCTTTCTACAGGTTCAAATTCGGACCCGGAAGATTCGACGGATGATTCTTCCCAAAAGAACTCATCCGAATGGTCCATGTACCTGTATACCTCGTCATCGGAAAGCCCCCTTCTTGCCATTTTGGATTGCTAAATTTATGGGGTTTTCCTCCGAGACTACCCAGAAAAAAAGAGCACCTACCTAGCAAAAAGGGAGTATTTGAGAGGTATTGGGGTTGGTGGGAAGTGGGGTCTCAGAGGCAATCAAACAATCACGGGACAATCAAATACAATTACAGCACAATCGACTCCAATCACAGCACAATCAAATCTGATGCACTCGGAAGGTGATGGGGAGAGGGTGGGATTGGGTGTGGCGGGAAGTGGGGTCTCAGGCAATCAAACAATCACGGGGCAATCGAAGCCGATCACGGGACAATCAAATACAATTACAGCACAATCGACTCCAATCACAGCCCAATCAAATCTGATGCACTCGGAAGGTGATGGGGGGAGGGTGGGATTGGGTGTGGCGGGAAGTGGGGTCTCAGGCAATCAAACAATCACGGGGCAATCGAAGTCGATCACGGGACAATCAAATACAATTGCAGCACAATCGACTCCAATCACAGCACAAGCAAATCTGATGCACTCGGAAGGTGGTGGTTGGAGGTGATGGGGGGGAGGGTGGGGTTGGGTGTGGGGGGGGGGGGGTGGGGGGGGGGGGGTTGGGTGTGGCGGGAAGTGGGGTCTCAGGCAATCAAACAATCACGGGGCAATCGAAGCCGATCACGGGACAATCAAATACAATTACAGCACAATTGAATACAAGCGCAGCACAATCGAATACAAGCGCAGCACAGTCAAATACAATGCACTTGGACGGTGATTAGGGGGGGGGGTCTGAGGGCGATTTGAGGGGGTGGGGGTTGATCAGGAGCCTGCACGGGGCAGACTGAGTCCTGATCTGATGAGAGGCAGACACAGGGGGTTACTGATCAAAGATCAGTTAGTGATTGCTGGGGAGGACAGATGTAAACAAACAGCAGGGGATGTAATCAGAAGGGGGGTATGAGGGCAATCGAGGGCCTGGGCAGGTGATCGGTTACCCCCGCGGGGCAGTTAGGGTCTGCTCTGATGGGTGGGGGTGCTGAGGGCTGATGGACAGGTGATAGACAGGTGATCAGAGGGGGATCAGAGGGGGATCAGAGGGTAATGTAGCTGTATACAGATGTATACAGTATACAGGGGGGTAGTCTGGGATGTAGTGTGGGGGTGATCTAAAGGTAGGGGGGGGGATCAGGGGTGACTAGGAGGCAGTTAGGGACCTAACACAGGGGATAGCGTCGCTAGTTAGTGATAGGTGGGGGGGTGGGGGTTTTAAATGGGTGCAAGGGTGCTGGGCAGGGGTCTGCTGGGGTGATCAGGGGGGGTATGAGGCCTGGGGTGGGAGATCAGGGGGGCTGTAGGCCAAAAAAAACACGTGTGCTGTACTACTCACAAAAGGCTTCCTCCTCGCTGGTGGTCTCTGCAACAATGAGACCACGAGGCAAGGAGGAAGCACGTATAAGGCACTTTGTTTACCTAACAAAGTGCCTTATACTCATTCATTGGTTACATTTGCGGATTCCTCCGCTCGCCGGCTCTGCTAAGTGGCCGGCGAGCGGAGACAAAATGCCCGTGCTTCGATCCCGGGCGGAGGATCGCGTCACGGATGACGCGATCGCTCCGCCCATGCCCTTTAATGGACTGCCGCCTCTGTGGGTGAGGCCGTCCTGAAGGGCTCCACTTCCCCGCCGCCCCTGTGTAGTGGGCGGTCGGGAAGTGGTTAAAGGCCCAGCCAATGTGGGCATGAGTGTGGGCACAAGAGAGTTTAGAGGAAGGCGAAAAGTGTGAGGTATTTACAAAACAAAAGTGTGTGGGAGTAACCAGAGCAGCCAGGGTGATGTATAGCTAACTTAAGTCTCAGTCCTGCAACAGTTATCATTGCTTTGATGGTATTTAAGTTTTTCAATGCTCAAACAATATGTACTCACTCCATTAATAAATTGCTTAATTATGGTTCTCTAGGCTGAAGGTCACCAGAGAGCATGACAGAATACCCAAGCAGTTCGACGAAAGAGACTGAAAAATTCTCCTACTAAAAGCAACACTCGGTGGAAAGAAAAGTTGATTGGCTAGTAAATTGACTGTCATGTGACCCATAGATACAAATATACATCAACAGCAAGTTTTTCAAACCATCCTGGACTGAAAATAAGTTGTGGGTGCATGTACATGACAGCAAGTAAGCACTGGAAGCCTTGTCCAGTGCCACTGATACTGGCCTCAATTCATTAAGCATATCTCCTGTCTTTAATAACATTTCTAGAGTTATCACCATGGTGATGGGGCATGTAGTATTCAGGAAACATTTTACCTCAGGCAAACCTAAAGTTAACTGTTCTGTATTTAAGTTAACTCTTCAATCCTTAAAATAACTCCCGAATTCTAAAGTTAAAGACAGGCTGTTAATTAACTGCGTGTGAAAATAACTACAGGCGCTCTCGCCTTGCAACACTGTGTCCCCGGTTCGTATCCCAGCCGGGGCACTATCTGCAAAGAGTTTGTATGTTTTCCCTGTGTCTGTGTGGGTTTCCTCCGGGTACTCCGGTTTCCTCCCACATTCCAAAAACATACAGATAAGTTAATTGGCTCCCCCCTAAATTGGCCCTAGACTACAATACATACACTACGTGATGCATACATAGACATTTGACAATGGTAGGGATTAGATTGTGAGCTCCTCCGAGGGACAGTTAGTGAAAAGACAATATATATACTGTACAGCGCTGCGTAAGATGTCGGCGCTATATAAATGCTAAATAATAATAATAACTACAGAGGAGGTAACTTAACTACAGAGGAGGTAACTTAAGGAATGAAGAGATAAGATACCTCTCTCACTGCGTGGTGGTAAGTTTTCTCTTGCCTTATTATCTCCAGCATGATCTTAGTGAATTGAGGCCACTGTGTGGATGCAAAGAGAGGTATGGTAGGGAAGAACACATATATGGTAAATAGAAATTGGTGTCAGTGCTTCCCCTGTGCTGACTCTGCATGGAGTGGGGGCAGACATGTGGGGAGCAGCATAATGCCCTGCTTGGAGGACATGGTGTTATTGCAGGGTGCAGGGGTGGATGGCACAGGCATGGGACTAAATTGGGGGAATAGGCAAGTGGCAAAACTGAGAGAAAGGGGGGAGAGTAGCACTGCTAGGGTGACTACAGGGGTAACTGGGTTTTGCTGGGAGGCTTCATGATTTTTAGTTATGACCCTGAATAGGGCTAAGCCGGGGATGTTCTCCCATAATCTTTAGCCTGAGAGAGTTTCACTAAATCAGATACCAAAATAATATCCCAGACACAGAAACAGAGTTGTCACAAAAAGATTGATGGTATTTACAGGTATCGATCTTCAGTTGCAGCTGTTATTATTTAATGCAGCTCATAGAAACTATGACTACACTGGCAGGATCTTGAATTCAAACAGATTTGTGTTATAGCAATGCACAAATCTGAGTGTCATAAAACAGTAGTAATCAAGGATTCCTCCACTGGCAAATGATTCCCTAACTCCTATTTTACTACAGAAAGGAGAGTTTCAAACCAATACCGGTCCGCACAGCAGCTTTCTTAAAGCATTGAGACAAACAAAGGTTAAAACTGTGTTACTCTTTCCAAAAGAAAGTCGTTTTGGCTGAAGCCGTGTAAGCTAGATACACAGGTCACCAACACAAAGTTCCCTTGCTGTAGAACCCATTTAGCAATTTCTTCACAATTCTGTGGGCTGTATTCTTCAAATAAGCACTATGAGAGCTGGAAAGAAGGGAAAGATAATAAGCTGACAAAGCTTAGCTCTGCTCACAACATGCCACTGAGTAAGTACTGCTAGGTGTATTTGGAGATAGATGTGAGGCTATATATGTACTGTACATTCTTTTCATTGTCATTAGCTGAAGGTGTTACAAACAAAATTCCACAAAATTCCCAACTCTTGTATTGAAGCAATGATTAGAAATTAAGTGGCCACTATTTCCTTATCAGCCTACAAGCACTTGTGCATGTAAAGTAGTGCAAGGTGTATAGGAGATTTAAGACGACTTATGTCATTCAGTATCTTACAATGACATATTGTGAATATGAGTTCTAAATTATAGTATGCAAGTTTTAAATAGCATTTGTACTCTAGTCTACTACTCAAAGTTCTGTTTCCATTATCACTTAACCTCCAAGGGTTTTAAAAAATAATGAAAATGTATTTCATTTTGTTATGGGAAGGTGTATAATAGGGTAAATTGGATGTGGTTTTACTTTGGCCTCAAGATGGAGATACAGAATTAGTGTGTTCTAAAAAATAGAAACAGAACCAAGTGTTTACATGTGTTTATATTTGTGTAAATACAGGGCCGTAGATACTCGTGCTGGGGGAGGTGAACCAAGGTTTGATGTTTACTTTGTACACAAAAAAATATGCAAAACTGAGGAGTTATTAACTGTATTGATAGCATGATAGCACACTAACACACACAAATATGTTGTTAAACGGACTAAGAAAAGTCACGTAACCATCAAGTTCAAATACATAACTGTAGCTTTTATACTGTTTTGGGGGTAACTATTATGACTAGCCAACCTTTATTTCCCTCCTAGTAATGTTTAGCCTAGGCTATGTTATCACACAGCTTTCTACCCCAGAGTATGCTGGGTGATCAACTAACATTTCTATTCACTATGCAGAGGGGAAAAAAGTGATTTACCTTGTCAATTAGGGTGAAGTATGATTTTACAATGGGTAAACATTGACTAAATAATTTATACATTTTAAAAAGAAAAAAGGACATTTTATTTAATAAGTTATATTCAGTAAAGTTTGTTTTTAAAGTTATTCATTTTTTACAAAACTATATACATATAGAAAATTTAAATAGAAAAGTTAAATAAATTCTCAATGGAGAGAGGATGAGGTGATCAGAACACCTTAGAAAAAGCACAGAAAAAAGGGCAGCCCTTGTTTATGTGCAGCCCAATAGCGCAATATGTCACTTAAAGAGAAACTCCGACCAAGAATTGAACTTTATCCCAATCAGTAGCTGATACCCCCTTTTACATGAGAAATCTATTCCTTTTCACAAACAGACCATCAGGGGGTGCTGTATGGCTGGTATTGTGGTGAAACCCCTCCCACAACGAAATTCTGAGTATGTACTCTTGGCAGTTTCCTGTCTGTGAACCCTGTTGCATTGTGGGAAATAGCTGTTTACAGCTGTTTCCAACTGTCAAAAAAACAAGCAGCAGCTACATCACTTGCCAGCAGTAAAAATGTCACCATGTGATAAATGTCAGAATATAAATCAGGGATTTAAAATATTTTACAATTGGCAAACACTGACTAAATCATTTGTACACAATTATTGTAAAAATGACACACTTTTTTTTATTACATTATTTTCACTGGAGTTCCTCTTTAAAGGGAGTCTGAAGTCAATTTAAAAAAAAACAAAAAACAGATAGTCACCTAAGGAGAGGGAAGTCTCTGGGTCCATAGAGCCTTCTCGTTCCTCTCCTGGTCCCATCATTCCTTTGCTTACTCCACCGTCAGCAGTCTCCGACCGATCGGTCAAAGACTGCTCTCTGCTGCTGCCCAAAGGCTTTGGAAGTCTTTGGGATCCTGAGTGCTCCTGAAGACGGGCTGCTCCATACTGTGAATGTACGAACATGCTCTCTCACGCACTCGCACATGCACAGTCTAGAGCTGCCTGTCTTCAGGAACACTCATGCTTCTGAAAGCCTCCAGGATATTTGAGCCGTGGATCCAGTGCTGGAATGTGGGGAGCATGAGAGGAACAGGAAGGCTCATTAGGACCCAAAGCCTTCCCTTTCCTTAGGCAAGTATCTGTTTTTTGTTTGTTTGTTTTTTTAAATTAGCTTCAGATTTACTTTAAATTAGGAAGAGTGAATGAGAGAGAAATATACACACAAGGGTGGGTTGCAGCAAGGGGCATCCAACCCCATGAAGCAGAATGAGAACTATGGGCTTGGTTCACTAACACAAATAGCGGAAGTAACATGCTTTTACTCTCGCTATTTAACACTGTGCACCTTAATGCACGCTATGAGAGTTATTGGCTGCATAGTGTGCATTATTTCCTCTTGTCAGAATAATGCTCACTATGCCCAGCATAGCTAATGCTTGCAGCTAAGGCTGCGTGTTACCTATAATGGCCTGTTAAGTGACATCACTTGAAAGGCAGTCTATTGGGCCAATCAGAGTGCCAGGATCACTTACTTTAAAAGTTACTGGACCCGAAGGGGTCCCGGACGGGATGATTAGAGTGCCCATTACAGGTAATACACAGCTTTGCTGCAAGCGCTCGCTATGCTAGGCATAGTGAGCATTATTCTAGCAAGAGAGAATAATGCACGCTATGCTGCCAATAGCTCACATTAATGTGCACAGTGTTAAATAATGAGAGTAACAGCAGGTTACTCCTGCTATTTATGTTAGTGAATCAAGCCCTATGACCTTTCTCCACTCGGGTATTCAAGATGTAGCTGGATGGAAATCGGTGACACTCTTGAAAAAGATAATTGGTACCAAGGGTGACAAGACAATTATAGTCTTATAAACCCCACACACCCCAGGAGAAGGAGGTAATACACTGACACAACAAGGGAGACAAGACAACTATAGTCTTATAAACCCCCCACACCACAGGAGAAGGAGGTAATACACTGACACAACAAGGGTGACTAGACAACTATAGTCTTATAAACCCCCCACACCCCCGGAAAAGGATGTAATACACTGACACAACAAGGGTGACAACTATAGTCTTATAAACCCCCCACACCCCAGGAGAAGGAGGTAATACACTGACACAAAAAGGGTGACAAGACAACTATAGTCTTATAAACCCCCCACACCCCAGGAGAAAGAGGTAATACACTAACACAACAAGGGTGACTAGACAACTGTAGTCTTATAAACCCCCCACACTCCAGGAGAAAGAGGTAATACACTAACACAACAAGGGTGACAAGACAACTATAGTCTTATAAACCCCCCACACCCCAGGAGAAGGATGTAATACACTGACACAACAAGGGTGACTAGACAACTATAATCTTATAAGCCCCCCACACCCCAGGAGAAGGAGGTAATACACTGACACAACAAGGGTGACTAGACAACTATAATCTTATAACCCCCCACACCCTAGGAGAAAGAGGTAATACACTGACACAACAAGGGTGACTAGACAACTATAATCTTATAAACCCCCCACACCCCAGGAGAAGGAGGTAATACACTGACACAACAAGGGTGACTAGACAACTATAGTCTTATAAACCCCCCACACCCCAGGAGAAGGAGGTAATACACTGACACAACAAGGGTGACTAGACAACTATAGTCTTATAAACCCTCCACACCCCAGGAGAAGGATGTAATACACTAACACAACAAGGGTGACAGGACAACTATAGTCTTATAAACCCCCCACACCCCAGGAGAAGGAGGTAATACACGGATGCAACATGGGTGACTAGACAACTATAGTCTTATAAACCCCCCTCACCCCAGGAGAAGGATGTAATACACTGACACAACAAGGGTAACAAGACAACTATAGTCTTATAAGCCCCCCACACCCCAGGAGAAGGAGGTAATACACAACAAGGGTGACTAGACAACTATAGTCTTATAAACCCCTCACACCCCAGGAGAAGGAGGTAATACACTGACACAACAAGGGTGACAGGACAACTATAGTCTTATAAACCCCCCACACCCCGGGAGAAGGAGCTAATACATTGACACAACAAGGGTGACTAGACAACTATAGTCTTATAAACCCCCCACACCCCAGGAGAAGGAGGTAATACACTGACACAACAAGGGTGACTAGAGAGCTATTGTCTTATAAACCCCCCACACCCCAGGAGAAGAAAGTAATACACTAACACAACAAGGGTGACAGGACAACTATAGTCTCATAAACCCTCCACACCCCAGGAGAAGGAGGTAATACACGGATGCAACATGGGTGACTAGACAACTATAGTCTTATAAACCCCCCACACCCCAGGAGAAGGAGGTAATACACTGACACAACAAGGGTGACTAGAGAGCTATTGTCTTATAAACCCCCCTCACCCCAGGAGAAGGAGGTAATACACTGACACAACAAGGGTGACAAGACAACTATAGTCTTATATTGGTAGGTGAACAGAGGCGCCAGAAGGATAAAAGTACATAAAATTTTTAAAAAATTGCTGGGAGGAAGTGGTGGACTCGCCTCCATTAAAGCAGACACCAAGGACTGTAAATGTATAGATATACACATTTATTGAAAATACCCCAAAGATGCAACGCGTTTCGCGGGCACAGCCCACTTCTTCAGGCAATAAGCAGGGGATAAACAACTGTAAACAAAAGACAGAGGCATAGCTATAAAAGTTGCCATAAAAAGATACAAATGGATTATTATTTAGTGTAATAAGAATAGTATTTCAAACATAGTGTTTAGTGATATGTTATAGTAGGGGGGTGATTGCAAGGAATGGGTCAGTGTAAACTACATAATGTGTATAGGGGAATGGACTAGATAACAGTGGTAAAAGGTAGTTAGTAAATCAGATTAAGTTGGTATCAAATTGACCGCTTTAGGTATATTTCAGTAGAAGGTAGGGAATGGAATAAGTTGTAGCTGGCAAGAGAGAAAAAAACAGCAGGTTACTCCTGCTATTTATGTTAGTGAATCAAGCCCTATGACCTTTCTCCACTCGGGTATTCAAGATGTAGCTGGATGGAAATCGGTGACACTCTTGAAAAAGATAATTGGTACCAAGGGTGACAAGACAATTATAGTCTTATAAACCCCACACACCCCAGGAGAAGGAGGTAATACACTGACACAACAAGGGAGACAAGACAACTATAGTCTTATAAACCCCCCACACCACAGGAGAAGGAGGTAATACACTGACACAACAAGGGTGACTAGACAACTATAATCTTATAACCCCCCACACCCTAGGAGAAAGAGGTAATACACTGACACAACAAGGGTGACTAGACAACTATAATCTTATAAACCCCCCACACCCCAGGAGAAGGAGGTAATACACTGACACAACAAGGGTGACTAGACAACTATAGTCTTATAAACCCCCCACACCCCCGGAAAAGGATGTAATACACTGACACAACAAGGGTGACAACTATAGTCTTATAAACCCCCCACACCCCAGGAGAAGGAGGTAATACACTGACACAAAAAGGGTGACAAGACAACTATAGTCTTATAAACCCCCCACACCCCAGGAGAAAGAGGTAATACACTAACACAACAAGGGTGACAAGACAACTATAGTCTTATAAACCCCCCACACCACAGGAGAAGGAGGTAATACACTGACACAACAAGGGTGACAAGACAACTGCAGTCTTATAAACCCCCCACACTCCAGGAGAAAGAGGTAATACACTAACACAACAAGGGTGACAAGACAACTATAGTCTTATAAACCCCCCACACCCCAGGAGAAGGATGTAATACACTGACACAACAAGGGTGACTAGACAACTATAATCTTATAAACCCCCCACACCCCAGGAGAAGGAGGTAATACACTGACACAACAAGGGTGACTAAACAACTATAATCTTATAAACCCCCCACACCCCAGGAGAAGGAGGTAATACACTGACACAACAAGGGTGACTAGACAACTATAGTCTTATAAACCCCCCACACCCCAGGAGAAGGAGGTAATACACTGACACAACAAGGGTGACTAGACAACTATAGTCTTATAAACCCCCCACACCCCAGGAGAAGGATGTAATACACTGACACAACAAGGGTGACTAGACAACTATAATCTTATAAACCCCCCACACCCCAGGAGAAGGAGGTAATACACTGACACAACAAGGGTGACTAGACAACTATAATCTTATAACCCCCCACACCCTAGGAGAAAGAGGTAATACACTGACACAACAAGGGTGACTAGACAACTATAATCTTATAAACCCCCCACACCCCAGGAGAAGGAGGTAATACACTGACACAACAAGGGTGACTAGACAACTATAGTCTTATAAACCCCCCACACCCCAGGAGAAGGAGGTAATACACTGACACAACAAGGGTGACTAGACAACTATAGTCTTATAAACCCTCCACACCCCAGGAGAAGGATGTAATACACTAACACAACAAGGGTGACAGGACAACTATAGTCTTATAAACCCCCCACACCCCAGGAGAAGGAGGTAATACACGGATGCAACATGGGTGACTAGACAACTATAGTCTTTTAAACCCCCCTCACCCCAGAAGAAGGAGGTAATACACTGACACAACAAGGGTGACAGGACAACTATAGTCTTATAAACCCCCCACACCCCAGGAGAAGGAGCTAATACATTGACACAACAAGGGTGACTAGACAACTATAGTCTTATAAACCCCCCACACCCCAGGAGAAGGAGGTAATACACTGACACAACAAGGGTGACTAGAGAGCTATTGTCTTATAAACCCCCCACACCCCAGGAGAAGGAGGTAATACACTAACACAACAAGGGTGACAGGACAACTATAGTCTTATAAACCCTCCACACCCCAGGAGAAGGAGGTAATACACGGATGCAACATGGGTGACTAGACAACTATAGTCTTATAAACCCCCCACACCCCAGGAGAAGGAGGTAATACACTGACACAACAAGGGTGACTAGAGAGCTATTGTCTTATAAACCCCCCTCACCCCAGAAGAAGGAGGTAATACACTGACACAACAAGGGTGACAAGACAACTATAGTCTTATATTGGTAGGTGAACAGAGGCGCCAGAAGGATAAAAGTACATAAAATTTTTAAAAAATTGCTGGGAGGAAGTGGTGGACTCGCCTCCATTAAAGCAGACACCAAGGACTGTAAATGTATAGATATACACATTTATTGAAAATACCCCAAAGATGCAACGCTTTTCGCGGGCACAGCCCACTTCTTCAGGCAATAAGCAGGGGATAAACAACTGTAAACAAAAGACAGAGGCATAGCTATAAAAGTTGCCATAAAAAGATACAAATGGATTATTATTTAGTGTAATAAGAATAGTATTTCAAACATAGTGTTTAGTGATATGTTATAGTAGGGGGGTGATTGCAAGGAATGGGTCAGTGTAAACTACATAATGTGTATAGGGGAATGGACTAGATAACAGTGGTAAAAGGTAGTTAGTAAATCAGATTAAGTTGGTATCAAATTGACCGCTTTAGGTATATTTCAGTAGAAGGTAGGGAATGGAATAAGTTGTAGCTGGCAAGAGAGAAAAAAACAGCAGGTTACTCCTGCTATTTATGTTAGTGAATCAAGCCCTATGACCTTTCTCCACTCGGGTATTCAAGATGTAGCTGGATGGAAATCGGTGACACTCTTGAAAAAGATAATTGGTACCAAGGGTGACAAGACAATTATAGTCTTATAAACCCCACACACCCCAGGAGAAGGAGGTAATACACTGACACAACAAGGGAGACAAGACAACTATAGTCTTATAAACCCCCCACACCCCAGGAGAAGGAGGTAATACACTGACACAAAAAGGGTGACAAGACAACTATAGTCTTATAAACCCCCCACACCCCAGGAGAAAGAGGTAATACACTAACACAACAAGGGTGACAAGACAACTATAGTCTTATAAACCCCCCACACCACAGGAGAAGGAGGTAATACACTGACACAACAAGGGTGACAAGACAACTGTAGTCTTATAAACCCCCCACACTCCAGGAGAAAGAGGTAATACACTAACACAACAAGGGTGACAAGACAACTATAGTCTTATAAACCCCCCACACCCCAGGAGAAGGATGTAATACACTGACACAACAAGGGTGACTAGACAACTATAATCTTATAAACCCCCCACACCCCAGGAGAAGGAGGTAATACACTGACACAACAAGGGTGACTAAACAACTATAATCTTATAAACCCCCCACACCCCAGGAGAAGGAGGTAATACACTGACACAACAAGGGTGACTAGACAACTATAGTCTTATAAACCCCCTACACCCCAGGAGAAGGAGGTAATACACTGACACAACAAGGGTGACTAGACAACTATAGTCTTATAAACCCCCCACACCCCAGGAGAAGGATGTAATACACTGACACAACAAGGGTGACTAGACAACTATAATCTTATAAACCCCCCACACCCCAGGAGAAGGAGGTAATACACTGACACAACAAGGGTGACTAGACAACTATAATCTTATAACCCCCCACACCCTAGGAGAAAGAGGTAATACACTGACACAACAAGGGTGACTAGACAACTATAATCTTATAAACCCCCCACACCCCAGGAGAAGGAGGTAATACACTGACACAACAAGGGTGACTAGACAACTATAGTCTTATAAACCCCCCACACCCCAGGAGAAGGAGGTAATACACTGACACAACAAGGGTGACTAGACAACTATAGTCTTATAAACCCTCCACACCCCAGGAGAAGGATGTAATACACTAACACAACAAGGGTGACAGGACAACTATAGTCTTATAAACCCCCCACACCCCAGGAGAAGGAGGTAATACACGGATGCAACATGGGTGACTAGACAACTATAGTCTTATAAACCCCCCTCACCCCAGGAGAAGGATGTAATACACTGACACAACAAGGGTAACAAGACAACTATAGTCTTATAAGCCCCCCACACCCCAGGAGAAGGAGGTAATACACAACAAGGGTGACTAGACAACTATAGTCTTATAAACCCCTCACACCCCAGGAGAAGGAGGTAATACACTGACACAACAAGGGTGACAGGACAACTATAGTCTTATAAACCCCCCACACCCCAGGAGAAGGAGCTAATACATTGACACAACAAGGGTGACTAGACAACTATAGTCTTATAAACCCCCCACACCCCAGGAGAAGGAGGTAATACACTGACACAACAAGGGTGACTAGAGAGCTATTGTCTTATAAACCCCCCACACCCCAGGAGAAGAAAGTAATACACTAACACAACAAGGGTGACAGGACAACTATAGTCTCATAAACCCTCCACACCCCAGGAGAAGGAGGTAATACACGGATGCAACATGGGTGACTAGACAACTATAGTCTTATAAACCCCCCACACCCCAGGAGAAGGAGGTAATACACTGACACAACAAGGGTGACTAGAGAGCTATTGTCTTATAAACCCCCCTCACCCCAGGAGAAGGAGGTAATACACTGACACAACAAGGGTGACAAGACAACTATAGTCTTATATTGGTAGGTGAACAGAGGCGCCAGAAGGATAAAAGTACATAAAATTTTTAAAAAATTGCTGGGAGGAAGTGGTGGACTCGCCTCCATTAAAGCAGACACCAAGGACTGTAAATGTATAGATATACACATTTATTGAAAATACCCCAAAGATGCAACGCGTTTCGCGGGCACAGCCCACTTCTTCAGGCAATAAGCAGGGGATAAACAACTGTAAACAAAAGACAGAGGCATAGCTATAAAAGTTGCCATAAAAAGATACAAATGGATTATTATTTAGTGTAATAAGAATAGTATTTCAAACATAGTGTTTAGTGATATGTTATAGTAGGGGGGTGATTGCAAGGAATGGGTCAGTGTAAACTACATAATGTGTATAGGGGAATGGACTAGATAACAGTGGTAAAAGGTAGTTAGTAAATCAGATTAAGTTGGTATCAAATTGACCGCTTTAGGTATATTTCAGTAGAAGGTAGGGAATGGAATAAGTTGTAGCTGGCAAGAGAGAAAAAAACAGCAGGTTACTCCTGCTATTTATGTTAGTGAATCAAGCCCTATGACCTTTCTCCACTCGGGTATTCAAGATGTAGCTGGATGGAAATCGGTGACACTCTTGAAAAAGATAATTGGTACCAAGGGTGACAAGACAATTATAGTCTTATAAACCCCACACACCCCAGGAGAAGGAGGTAATACACTGACACAACAAGGGAGACAAGACAACTATAGTCTTATAAACCCCCCACACCCCAGGAGAAGGAGGTAATACACTGACACAAAAAGGGTGACAAGACAACTATAGTCTTATAAACCCCCCACACCCCAGGAGAAAGAGGTAATACACTAACACAACAAGGGTGACAAAAAAACTATAGTCTTATAAACCCCCCACACCACAGGAGAAGGAGGTAATACACTGACACAACAAGGGTGACAAGACAACTGTAGTCTTATAAACCCCCCACACTCCAGGAGAAAGAGGTAATACACTAACACAACAAGGGTGACAAGACAACTATAGTCTTATAAACCCCCCACACCCCAGGAGAAGGATGTAATACACTGACACAACAAGGGTGACTAGACAACTATAATCTTATAAACCCCCCACACCCCAGGAGAAGGAGGTAATACACTGACACAACAAGGGTGACTAAACAACTATAATCTTATAAACCCCCCACACCCCAGGAGAAGGAGGTAATACACTGACACAACAAGGGTGACTAGACAACTATAGTCTTATAAACCCCCTACACCCCAGGAGAAGGAGGTAATACACTGACACAACAAGGGTGACTAGACAACTATAGTCTTATAAACCCCCCACACCCCAGGAGAAGGATGTAATACACTGACACAACAAGGGTGACTAGACAACTATAATCTTATAAACCCCCCACACCCCAGGAGAAGGAGGTAATACACTGACACAACAAGGGTGACTAGACAACTATAATCTTATAACCCCCCACACCCTAGGAGAAAGAGGTAATACACTGACACAACAAGGGTGACTAGACAACTATAATCTTATAAACCCCCCACACCCCAGGAGAAGGAGGTAATACACTGACACAACAAGGGTGACTAGACAACTATAGTCTTATAAACCCCCCACACCCCAGGAGAAGGAGGTAATACACTGACACAACAAGGGTGACTAGACAACTATAGTCTTATAAACCCTCCACACCCCAGGAGAAGGATGTAATACACTAACACAACAAGGGTGACAGGACAACTATAGTCTTATAAACCCCCCACACCCCAGGAGAAGGAGGTAATACACGGATGCAACATGGGTGACTAGACAACTATAGTCTTATAAACCCCCCTCACCCCAGGAGAAGGATGTAATACACTGACACAACAAGGGTAACAAGACAACTATAGTCTTATAAGCCCCCCACACCCCAGGAGAAGGAGGTAATACACAACAAGGGTGACTAGACAACTATAGTCTTATAAACCCCTCACACCCCAGGAGAAGGAGGTAATACACTGACACAACAAGGGTGACAGGACAACTATAGTCTTATAAACCCCCCACACCCCAGGAGAAGGAGCTAATACATTGACACAACAAGGGTGACTAGACAACTATAGTCTTATAAACCCCCCACACCCCAGGAGAAGGAGGTAATACACTGACACAACAAGGGTGACTAGAGAGCTATTGTCTTATAAACCCCCCACACCCCAGGAGAAGAAAGTAATACACTAACACAACAAGGGTGACAGGACAACTATAGTCTCATAAACCCTCCACACCCCAGGAGAAGGAGGTAATACACGGATGCAACATGGGTGACTAGACAACTATAGTCTTATAAACCCCCCACACCCCAGGAGAAGGAGGTAATACACTGACACAACAAGGGTGACTAGAGAGCTATTGTCTTATAAACCCCCCTCACCCCAGGAGAAGGAGGTAATACACTGACACAACAAGGGTGACAAGACAACTATAGTCTTATATTGGTAGGTGAACAGAGGCGCCAGAAGGATAAAAGTACATAAAATTTTTAAAAAATTGCTGGGAGGAAGTGGTGGACTCGCCTCCATTAAAGCAGACACCAAGGACTGTAAATGTATAGATATACACATTTATTGAAAATACCCCAAAGATGCAACGCGTTTCGCGGGCACAGCCCACTTCTTCAGGCAATAAGCAGGGGATAAACAACTGTAAACAAAAGACAGAGGCATAGCTATAAAAGTTGCCATAAAAAGATACAAATGGATTATTATTTAGTGTAATAAGAATAGTATTTCAAACATAGTGTTTAGTGATATGTTATAGTAGGGGGGTGATTGCAAGGAATGGGTCAGTGTAAACTACATAATGTGTATAGGGGAATGGACTAGATAACAGTGGTAAAAGGTAGTTAGTAAATCAGATTAAGTTGGTATCAAATTGACCGCTTTAGGTATATTTCAGTAGAAGGTAGGGAATGGAATAAGTTGTAGCTGGCAAGAGAGAAAAAAACAGCAGGTTACTCCTGCTATTTATGTTAGTGAATCAAGCCCTATGACCTTTCTCCACTCGGGTATTCAAGATGTAGCTGGATGGAAATCGGTGACACTCTTGAAAAAGATAATTGGTACCAAGGGTGACAAGACAATTATAGTCTTATAAACCCCACACACCCCAGGAGAAGGAGGTAATACACTGACACAACAAGGGAGACAAGACAACTATAGTCTTATAAACCCCCCACACCACAGGAGAAGGAGGTAATACACTGACACAACAAGGGTGACTAGACAACTATAATCTTATAACCCCCCACACCCTAGGAGAAAGAGGTAATACACTGACACAACAAGGGTGACTAGACAACTATAATCTTATAAACCCCCCACACCCCAGGAGAAGGAGGTAATACACTGACACAACAAGGGTGACTAGACAACTATAGTCTTATAAACCCCCCACACCCCCGGAAAAGGATGTAATACACTGACACAACAAGGGTGACAACTATAGTCTTATAAACCCCCCACACCCCAGGAGAAGGAGGTAATACACTGACACAAAAAGGGTGACAAGACAACTATAGTCTTATAAACCCCCCACACCCCAGGAGAAAGAGGTAATACACTAACACAACAAGGGTGACAAGACAACTATAGTCTTATAAACCCCCCACACCACAGGAGAAGGAGGTAATACACTGACACAACAAGGGTGACAAGACAACTGTAGTCTTATAAACCCCCCACACTCCAGGAGAAAGAGGTAATACACTAACACAACAAGGGTGACAAGACAACTATAGTCTTATAAACCCCCCACACCCCAGGAGAAGGATGTAATACACTGACACAACAATGGTGACTAGACAACTATAATCTTATAAACCCCCCACACCCCAGGAGAAGGAGGTAATACACTGACACAACAAGGGTGACTAAACAACTATAATCTTATAAACACCCCACACCCCAGGAGAAGGAGGTAATACACTGACACAACAAGGGTGACTAGACAACTATAGTCTTATAAACCCCCCACACCCCAGGAGAAGGAGGTAATACACTGACACAACAAGGGTGACTAGACAACTATAGTCTTATAAACCCCCCACACCCCAGGAGAAGGATGTAATACACTGACACAACAAGGGTGACTAGACAACTATAATCTTATAAGCCCCCCACACCCCAGGAGAAGGAGGTAATACACTGACACAACAAGGGTGACTAGACAACTATAATCTTATAACCCCCCACACCCTAGGAGAAAGAGGTAATACACTGACACAACAAGGGTGACTAGACAACTATAATCTTATAAACCCCCCACACCCCAGGAGAAGGAGGTAATACACTGACACAACAAGGGTGACTAGACAACTATAGTCTTATAAACCCCCCACACCCCAGGAGAAGGAGGTAATACACTGACACAACAAGGGTGACTAGACAACTATAGTCTTATAAACCCTCCACCCCCCGGAGAAGGATGTAATACACTAACACAACAAGGGTGACAGGACAACTATAGTCTTATAAACCCCCCACACCCCAGGAGAAGGAGGTAATACACGGATGCAACATGGGTGACTAGACAACTATAGTCTTATAAACCCCCCTCACCCCAGAAGAAGGAGGTAATACACTGACACAACAAGGGTGACAGGACAACTATAGTCTTATAAACCCCCCACACCCCAGGAGAAGGAGCTAATACATTGACACAACAAGGGTGACTAGACAACTATAGTCTTATAAACCCCCCACACCCCAGGAGAAGGAGGTAATACACTGACACAACAAGGGTGACTAGAGAGCTATTGTCTTATAAACCCCCCACACCCCAGGAGAAGGAGGTAATACACTAACACAACAAGGGTGACAGGACAACTATAGTCTTATAAACCCTCCACACCCCAGGAGAAGGAGGTAATACATGGATGCAACATGGGTGACTAGACAACTATAGTCTTATAAACCCCCCACACCCCAGGAGAAGGAGGTAATACACTGACACAACAAGGGTGACTAGAGAGCTATTGTCTTATAAACCCCCCTCACCCCAGAAGAAGGAGGTAATACACTGACACAACAAGGGTGACAAGACAACTATAGTCTTATATTGGTAGGTGAACAGAGGCGCCAGAAGGATAAAAGTACATAAAATTTTTAAAAAATTGCTGGGAGGAAGTGGTGGACTCGCCTCCATTAAAGCAGACACCAAGGACTGTAAATGTATAGATATACACATTTATTGAAAATACCCCAAAGATGCAACGCTTTTCGCGGGCACAGCCCACTTCTTCAGGCAATAAGCAGGGGATAAACAACTGTAAACAAAAGACAGAGGCATAGCTATAAAAGTTGCCATAAAAAGATACAAATGGATTATTATTTAGTGTAATAAGAATAGTATTTCAAACATAGTGTTTAGTGATATGTTATAGTAGGGGGGTGATTGCAAGGAATGGGTCAGTGTAAACTACATAATGTGTATAGGGGAATGGACTAGATAACAGTGGTAAAAGGTAGTTAGTAAATCAGATTAAGTTGGTATCAAATTGACCGCTTTAGGTATATTTCAGTAGAAGGTAGGGAATGGAATAAGTTGTAGCTGGCAAGAGAGAAAAAAACAGCAGGTTACTCCTGCTATTTATGTTAGTGAATCAAGCCCTATGACCTTTCTCCACTCGGGTATTCAAGATGTAGCTGGATGGAAATCGGTGACACTCTTGAAAAAGATAATTGGTACCAAGGGTGACAAGACAATTATAGTCTTATAAACCCCACACACCCCAGGAGAAGGAGGTAATACACTGACACAACAAGGGAGACAAGACAACTATAGTCTTATAAACCCCCCACACCCCAGGAGAAGGAGGTAATACACTGACACAAAAAGGGTGACAAGACAACTATAGTCTTATAAACCCCCCACACCCCAGGAGAAAGAGGTAATACACTAACACAACAAGGGTGACAAGACAACTATAGTCTTATAAACCCCCCACACCACAGGAGAAGGAGGTAATACACTGACACAACAAGGGTGACAAGACAACTGTAGTCTTATAAACCCCCCACACTCCAGGAGAAAGAGGTAATACACTAACACAACAAGGGTGACAAGACAACTATAGTCTTATAAACCCTCCACACCCCAGGAGAAGGAGGTAATACATGGATGCAACATGGGTGACTAGACAACTATAGTCTTATAAACCCCCCACACCCCAGGAGAAGGAGGTAATACACTGACACAACAAGGGTGACTAGAGAGCTATTGTCTTATAAACCCCCCTCACCCCAGAAGAAGGAGGTAATACACTGACACAACAAGGGTGACAAGACAACTATAGTCTTATATTGGTAGGTGAACAGAGGCGCCAGAAGGATAAAAGTACATAAAATTTTTAAAAAATTGCTGGGAGGAAGTGGTGGACTCGCCTCCATTAAAGCAGACACCAAGGACTGTAAATGTATAGATATACACATTTATTGAAAATACCCCAAAGATGCAACGCTTTTCGCGGGCACAGCCCACTTCTTCAGGCAATAAGCAGGGGATAAACAACTGTAAACAAAAGACAGAGGCATAGCTATAAAAGTTGCCATAAAAAGATACAAATGGATTATTATTTAGTGTAATAAGAATAGTATTTCAAACATAGTGTTTAGTGATATGTTATAGTAGGGGGGTGATTGCAAGGAATGGGTCAGTGTAAACTACATAATGTGTATAGGGGAATGGACTAGATAACAGTGGTAAAAGGTAGTTAGTAAATCAGATTAAGTTGGTATCAAATTGACCGCTTTAGGTATATTTCAGTAGAAGGTAGGGAATGGAATAAGTTGTAGCTGGCAAGAGAGAAAAAAACAGCAGGTTACTCCTGCTATTTATGTTAGTGAATCAAGCCCTATGACCTTTCTCCACTCGGGTATTCAAGATGTAGCTGGATGGAAATCGGTGACACTCTTGAAAAAGATAATTGGTACCAAGGGTGACAAGACAATTATAGTCTTATAAACCCCACACACCCCAGGAGAAGGAGGTAATACACTGACACAACAAGGGAGACAAGACAACTATAGTCTTATAAACCCCCCACACCCCAGGAGAAGGAGGTAATACACTGACACAAAAAGGGTGACAAGACAACTATAGTCTTATAAACCCCCCACACCCCAGGAGAAAGAGGTAATACACTAACACAACAAGGGTGACAAGACAACTATAGTCTTATAAACCCCCCACACCACAGGAGAAGGAGGTAATACACTGACACAACAAGGGTGACAAGACAACTGTAGTCTTATAAACCCCCCACACTCCAGGAGAAAGAGGTAATACACTAACACAACAAGGGTGACAAGACAACTATAGTCTTATAAACCCCCCACACCCCAGGAGAAGGATGTAATACACTGACACAACAAGGGTGACTAGACAACTATAATCTTATAAACCCCCCACACCCCAGGAGAAGGAGGTAATACACTGACACAACAAGGGTGACTAAACAACTATAATCTTATAAACCCCCCACACCCCAGGAGAAGGAGGTAATACACTGACACAACAAGGGTGACTAGACAACTATAGTCTTATAAACCCCCCACACCCCAGGAGAAGGAGGTAATACACTTACACAACAAGGGTGACTAGACAACTATAGTCTTATAAACCCCCCACACCCCAGGAGAAGGATGTAATACACTGACAAAACAAGGGTGACTAGACAACTATAATCTTATAAACCCCCACACCCCAGGAGAAGGAGGTAATACACTGACACAACAAGGGTGACTAGACAACTATAATCTTATAACCCCCCACACCCTAGGAGAAAGAGGTAATACACTGACACAACAAGGGTGACTAGACAACTATAATCTTATAAACCCCCCACACCCCAGGAGAAGGAGGTAATACACTGACACAACAAGGGTGACTAGACAACTATAGTCTTATAAACCCCCCACACCCCAGGAGAAGGAGGTAATACACTGACACAACAAGGGTGACTAGACAACTATAGTCTTATAAACCCTCCACACCCCAGGAGAAGGATGTAATACACTAACACAACAAGGGTGACAGGACAACTATAGTCTTATAAACCCCCCACACCCCAGGAGAAGGAGGTAATACACGGATGCAACATGGGTGACTAGACAACTATAGTCTTATAAACCCCCCTCACCCCAGAAGAAGGAGGTAATACACTGACACAACAAGGGTGACAGGACAACTATAGTCTTATAAACCCCCCACACCCCAGGAGAAGGAGCTAATACATTGACACAAAAAGGGTGACTAGACAACTATAGTCTTATAAACCCCCCACACCCCAGGAGAAGGAGGTAATACACTGACACAACAAGGGTGACTAGAGAGCTATTGTCTTATAAACCCCCCACACCCCAGGAGAAGGAGGTAATACACTAACACAACAAGGGTGACAGGACAACTATAGTCTTATAAACCCTCCACACCCCAGGAGAAGGAGGTAATACACGGATGCAACATGGGTGACTAGACAACTATAGTCTTATAAACCCCCCACACCCCAGGAGAAGGAGGTAATACACTGACACAACAAGGGTGACTAGAGAGCTATTGTCTTATAAACCCCCCTCACCCCAGAAGAAGGAGGTAATACACTGACACAACAAGGGTGACAAGACAACTATAGTCTTATATTGGTAGGTGAACAGAGGCGCCAGAAGGATAAAAGTACATAAAATTTTAAAAAAATTGCTGGGAGGAAGTGGTGGACTCGCCTCCATTAAAGCAGACACCAAGGACTGTAAATGTATAGATATACACATTTATTGAAAATACCCCAAAGATGCAACGCGTTTCGCGGGCACAGCCCACTTCTTCAGGCAATAAGCAGGGGATAAACAACTGTAAACAAAAGACAGAGGCATAGCTATAAAAGTTGCCATAAAAAGATACAAATGGATTATTATTTAGTGTAATAAGAATAGTATTTCAAACATAGTGTTTAGTGATATGTTATAGTAGGGGGGTGATTGCAAGGAATGGGTCAGTGTAAACTACATAATGTGTATAGGGGAATGGACTAGATAACAGTGGTAAAAGGTAGTTAGTAAATCAGATTAAGTTGGTATCAAATTGACCGCTTTAGGTATATTTCAGTAGAAGGTAGGGAATGGAATAAGTTGTAGCTGGCAAGAGAGAAAAAAACAGCAGGTTACTCCTGCTATTTATGTTAGTGAATCAAGCCCTATGACCTTTCTCCACTCGGGTATTCAAGATGTAGCTGGATGGAAATCGGTGACACTCTTGAAAAAGATAATTGGTACCAAGGGTGACAAGACAATTATAGTCTTATAAACCCCACACACCCCAGGAGAAGGAGGTAATACACTGACACAACAAGGGAGACAAGACAACTATAGTCTTATAAACCCCCCACACCCCAGGAGAAGGAGGTAATACACTGACACAAAAAGGGTGACAAGACAACTATAGTCTTATAAACCCCCCACACCCCAGGAGAAAGAGGTAATACACTAACACAACAAGGGTGACAAGACAACTATAGTCTTATAAACCCCCCACACCACAGGAGAAGGAGGTAATACACTGACACAACAAGGGTGACAAGACAACTGTAGTCTTATAAACCCCCCACACTCCAGGAGAAAGAGGTAATACACTAACACAACAAGGGTGACAAGACAACTATAGTCTTATAAACCCCCCACACCCCAGGAGAAGGATGTAATACACTGACACAACAAGGGTGACTAGACAACTATAATCTTATAAACCCCCCACACCCCAGGAGAAGGAGGTGATACACTGACACAACAAGGGTGACTAAACAACTATAATCTTATAAACCCCCCACACCCCAGGAGAAGGAGGTAATACACTGACACAACAAGGGTGACTAGACAACTATAGTCTTATAAACCCCCCACACCCCAGGAGAAGGAGGTAATACACTTACACAACAAGGGTGACTAGACAACTATAGTCTTATAAACCCCCCACACCCCAGGAGAAGGATGTAATACACTGACACAACAAGGGTGACTAGACAACTATAATCTTATAAACCCCCCACACCCCAGGAGAAGGAGGTAATACACTGACACAACAAGGGTGACTAGACAACTATAATCTTATAACCCCCCACACCCTAGGAGAAAGAGGTAATACACTGACACAACAAGGGTGACTAGACTACTATAATCTTATAAACCCCCCACACCCCAGGAGAAGGAGGTAATACACTGACACAACAAGGGTGACTAGACAACTATAGTCTTATAAACCCCCCACACCCCAGGAGAAGGAGGTAATACACTGACACAACAAGGGTGACTAGACAACTATAGTCTTATAAACCCTCCACACCCCAGGAGAAGGATGTAATACACTAACACAACAAGGGTGACAGGACAACTATAGTCTTATAAACCCCCCACACCCCAGGAGAAGGAGGTAATACACGGATGCAACATGGGTGACTAGACAACTATAGTCTTATAAACCCCCCTCACCCCAGAAGAAGGAGGTAATACACTGACACAACAAGGGTGACAGGACAACTATAGTCTTATAAACCCCCCACACCCCAGGAGAAGGAGCTAATACATTGACACAACAAGGGTGACTAGACAACTATAGTCTTATAAACCCCCCACACCCCAGGAGAAGGAGGTAATACACTGACACAACAAGGGTGACTAGAGAGCTATTGTCTTATAAACCCCCCACACCCCAGGAGAAGGAGGTAATACACTAACACAACAAGGTTGACAGGACAACTATAGTCTTATAAACCCTCCACACCCCAGGAGAAGGAGGTAATACACGGATGCAACATGGGTGACTAGACAACTATAGTCTTATAAACCCCCCACACCCCAGGAGAAGGAGGTAATACACTGACACAACAAGGGTGACTAGAGAGCTATTGTCTTATAAACCCCCCTCACCCCAGAAGAAGGAGGTAATACACTGACACAACAAGGGTGACAAGACAACTATAGTCTTATATTGGTAGGTGAACAGAGGCGCCAGAAGGATAAAAGTACATAAAATTTTTAAAAAATTGCTGGGAGGAAGTGGTGGACTCGCCTCCATTAAAGCAGACACCAAGGACTGTAAATGTATAGATATACACATTTATTGAAAATACCCCAAAGATGCAACGCGTTTCGCGGGCACAGCCCACTTCTTCAGGCAATAAGCAGGGGATAAACAACTGTAAACAAAAGACAGAGGCATAGCTATAAAAGTTGCCATAAAAAGATACAAATGGATTATTATTTAGTGTAATAAGAATAGTATTTCAAACATAGTGTTTAGTGATATGTTATAGTAGGGGGGTGATTGCAAGGAATGGGTCAGTGTAAACTACATAATGTGTATAGGGGAATGGACTAGATAACAGTGGTAAAAGGTAGTTAGTAAATCAGATTAAGTTGGTATCAAATTGACCGCTTTAGGTATATTTCAGTAGAAGGTAGGGAATGGAATAAGTTGTAGCTGGCAAGAGAGAAAAAAAGGCATGTGTAGTGGTTAAAAATAAAGATAAAGACTTACCAGCAATTCAGTTATAGCAAGCAGAGCACCTCTGTACTGTTGTGAGGTCACTTGCTGCTTTAAATGTGTTAATGCTGGCAGCTCTGGCCTATCCAGAAGCTGTTCCAGTGTGGGTGGGTGGAGTCAGTGGCCATGGTGACAGAGAGTCCTCCAATCAGCTGCTGCCAGCTGTAAGGAGTAGATTGGTGTGCATGTGGTCTTACATAATATGCATGCTTTCTCTGCATGCACAGGGCGGTGTTGTCAGTGGGTGGAGTCAGTGGCCATGGTGACAGAGAATCCTCCAATCAGCTGCTGCCAGCTTTAAGGAGTAGATTGGTGTGCATGTGGTCTTACATAACATGCATGCTTTCTCTACATGCACAGGGCGGTGTTGTCAGTGGGTGGAGTCAGTGGCCATGGGGACAGAGAGTCCTCCAATCAGCTGCTGCCAGCTGTACATAACATGCATGCTTTCTCTGCATGCACAGGGCAGTGTTTAGAAAGGGAACATGGAGCACAGAGGTGTGTTTGCTGCCATCTAGTGGTTCAAAAGAACAAGTACAGTGAAGAGACTTCAAATGTCATTATACATGCTGAAAGATAATGAAGATAAAAGCATGAACAATGTCCGACTTTTTACAATTGGTAAATAAAATAGTGTATACTTCTGAAATAATAATAATAATAATAAAATATATATAAAAAGTATAATAAAGATTATAAAAAAAATAATAATAAAAATTTATAATAAAAAATAATGTGAATATGACATGAAGATATAAGCATAAAATCGAAGAACACATAAAAAACATAAAAACAATTGTAATATATCCAAAATATGAGGAGGCCATTGGCAAAAATTGTCCAGGCCTGGTAATATATAGTGTATAATCCCGTCTACAGTTTTGATATCGTAGACGAATATTTGCAGCTGTAATAATTATCATTGTATTAGAAGGATGATAATAATAGTCATAATGAAGATAATAATAACATCAGTAATAGAAGATAAGATATATATATATACATATATATATACACATACATACACACATATATATATATATATATATATATATATATATATATATATATATATATATATACACATACATACACACACACATACATAAAAAAGATTTTATTTTTTTTATTTTTTTTCCCTTTGGGGGGGGGGGGGGATAAAAGAGAGCGACCAAGATAAAAGCAAAACTTTTGACAGGGGTGGTTAGTGGATTTTTTCTATAACTTCGTTAAGGCCCTCCGGGGATAGGGTTCTTAATGTCTGTATCCAGAACATTTCGTGTTTTTTGAGGAGATCAAATGCATTTGGTTTTCTTGTATCCACTGAGTCAATCAGTGTAATATTGAATAGCAGTGGATTGCTGTTGTGATGGGTGCTGAAGTGACGTGACACACTGTGAAGGGGAAATTGTTTAATGATATTTCTTTTATGTTGTCCGATTCTGCTGCGTACTAATTGGGTGGTTCTCCCCACATACTGGAGCCGGCACGGACAGGAGATGAGATAGATGACATATTTGGAGTCACAAGTAAACCGTTTTTTCAAAGGGAAATTGCAGTTGGTACTGGTAGAAGAGAATGATACACTAGTGTTGATGAATTGGCAGGCTGTGCAGCGGGTCTTGTTACATGGAAAGCAGCCTGGTTTGAGTGGTTCTGAATGAGTTTGCAGGGGCTGTGTGGGCGGACGCAGTTTACTGGGTGCAAGAATGTTGCGGAGATTGGGAGCTCTCCTATATGTGATGGATGGTGCTTTGGGTAATAGCGGCCTTAAGAAGTGGTCCTGCATCAGGATCTCCCATCTGTTGGTTAGAATGTCACGAATGTGCGAATGCTGGGCATTGTATTGAGTAATGAACCTTGGAGGGCCTGTGTTGTTAGTTAGTTTTGCATCAGTACTCGGGGGGGTTGGGGCGTTTGGCTTTAAATTTAGCGTTTTTTATCAAGGTCTTAGGATATTGGCGGTCCATGAATTTTTTGGTGAGGATATTGGATTGGATGTCATATTGTGATGTATCTGTGCAATTCCTGTAGATTCTCCTGAACTGACTGTATGATGTATTGGTAATCCAGGGATGATGATGGAAACTTTTGAAGTGAATGTAATTATTGGCATCGACCGGTTTGAAATAAGTTTTTGTTTTGATGTGATTCGATTCGATGTATAGGGTAAGGTCAAGGTATTCTATGGAAGATGTGTGATGGTGGTATGTAAATTGTAACCCTGCTGGGTTGGAATTAAGATAATCAATAAAATGTGGGATGGTAGAAATGTCGCCTTTCCAAATAAAAATAAGGTCATCAATGTAACGTCTGTAAAATACTATATTATTGAAAAACTGGTTGCCAGGGGAGAGTTTCATTTGTTCGAGGTAACCCATTGTGAGATTAGCTTACGATGGGGCAAACGAACTCCCCATCGCCGTTCCGCTAATCTGATGGTAAACTTGTTCATTGAATGTGAAGATATTATTCTGAAGGATAAATTCAGCGCATTGTAGCAGAAACGTTTGTTGTGTTGTAGGCATGGAGGAATTGGAGGCTAGGAAATATTGTAGTGCGCTGAGGCCGAATGGATGGGGGATGTTGGTGTAGAGGGCAGAAATGTCACATGTCAGCCAGACATAGTCAGGCTGCCAGGGGACATCCTGCAATAAACAAATGAGTTGCTGAGAATCTTTGAGGAATGATGGAAGGGACTGGACATGTGTTTGTAAATGTTGATCAAGAAATTTGGAGAGATTGCTGGTGATTGAGTTGACTCCTGAAATAATCGGTCGGCCAGGAGGTTTATGGAGACTTTTATGGATTTTGGGTAAATAATAAAAGTTCGGAGTGGTTGGTTGGGTGTTGATTATAAAATTCTTTTTATTTTTGGTGATGATGTTGGATAAAAAGGCATTATTGATAAAAGTTTTCAATGTGAGGTTAAGCGCGGGTGGTGGGTCTGATGTCAAGATTTCGTAATGTGTGAGGTTGTTGAGGAGTCTAGCTGCTTCATCTAAGTAGTCGGACCGATTGAGTATGACAATACCACCCCCTTTGTCGGCTGGTTTGATGATGAGATTATGATTTTTTTGTAAGGATTTAATAGCAGAGGTTTCGTTACGGTTGAGGTTGGAATTTAGTGGAGGTGGATTGTTGTGTAAAGTTTGTAGATCATTGAGTACCATGGAGTAGAATGTATCAATAAAGTGACCCTTGGAGGCCACTGGATAGAATCGTGATCTACCTTTCAGTTGTGTGGTAATGTATTTTTCAGTGTTTAGTTCAGCTTGTGTAATGAATGAGATGGGTAGGGCGTCGTTGTTCGTGATTATGAGTGAGGGGGGATCGGGGTCAGAGCTGGGTTTGAAAGATTTTATTGCAAAATGTCTTTTTAAAGTGAGCTTTCGAATATAGCTGTTAAGATCGGCAAAGAGTTCAAAAGTGTTGATTTGGTTGGTAGGACAGAAGGAAAGACCTTTCTCCAATACTGCTGTTTCATGTGCATTGAGGGTATGGTCAGACAAATTGAAGATACATTTATTTTTAGGGGTCAGGGAGTTTTGTGTGATTGGGGTTTGCTCCTTTTTCCTTTTTCCTCTACTTCCTCTTTTTCTAGGTCTGGTAATTGGCGTTTTGATTTGTTCGGAGGCTGGAGATATACCTTCTCTGAACGGGGGCTCGGTAGTTGGGTGGTGAGGATGTTTTGTGACAAAGCTGAGGGGAGCTCTAAAAAAGAGGAAGTTAGGGTGTTGTTAGCCGAATCATTGATAGATATAGGGTTGGTGGAAGGGGGCACGGGGAAAATATTGGTTATGGTATTTTGTGTATGTGGACTGGTGGTATTGCTACTCGCCAGGGGAACGGAAATCATGTTTGTGGGTGATTTTAGGCTGGAATTGTCTGGCGGGCTTGGTGAGTCTGGATCTGAGTTGTAGATGCTGATCTGGGATGCCCTGATGGGTGAGCTGGGGGTGGCCTCTGGTGGTTTGGATGCCGGGGAATGTTTTTGTTCTGACTGGGTTGAATTTGTGGCAGTTTTTTGTAACGATGCAGGCGGTCCGTTTGGGATGAAATTGAATTTAAGGCTAGTCTGTGTTTTAGAGATTTTCTTGCCAACACCAGTACGGGGGGTAGAGGTGACCCACTGACAACACCGCCCTGTGCATGCAGAGAAAGCATGCATGTTATGTAAGACCACATGCACACCAATCTACTCCTTAAAGCTGGCAGCAGCTGATTGGAGGATTCTCTGTCACCATGGCCACTGACTCCACCCACTGACAACACCGCCCCGTGCATGCAGAGAAAGCATGCATATTATGTAAGACCACATGCACACCAATCTACTCCTTACAGCTGGCAGCAGCTGATTGGAGGACTCTCTGTCACCATGGCCACTGACTCCACCCACCCACACTGGAGCAGCTTCTGGATAGGCCAGAGCTGCCAGCATTAACACATTTAAAGCAGCAAGCGACCTCACAACAGTACAGAGGTGCTCTGCTTGCTATAACTGAATTGCTGGTAAGTCTTTATCTTTATTTTTAACCACTACACATGCCTTTTTTTCTCTCTTGCCAGCTACAACTTATTCCATTCCCTACCTTCTACTGAAATATACCTAAAGCGGTCAATTTGATACCAACTTAATCTGATTTACTAACTACCTTTTACCACTGTTATCTAGTCCATTCCCCTATACACATTATGTAGTTTACACTGACCCATTCCTTGCAATCACCCCCCTACTATAACATATCACTAAACACTATGTTTGAAATACTATTCTTATTACACTAAATAATAATCCATTTGTATCTTTTTATGGCAACTTTTATAGCTATGCCTCTGTCTTTTGTTTACAGTTGTTTATCCCCTGCTTATTGCCTGAAGAAGTGGGCTGTGCCCGCGAAACGCGTTGCATCTTTGGGGTATTTTCAATAAATGTGTATATCTATACATTTACAGTCCTTGGTGTCTTCTTTAACGGAGGCGAGTCCACCACTTCCTCCCAGCAATTTTTTAAAAATGTTATGTACTTTTATCCTTCTGGCGCCTCTGTTCACCTACCAATATATTTGAGTCCACCCCAGGTGGAGGGGTGATCTACCCCCTTTCTTCCTACCTACAGAGAGCGACTTCTTAATCCTGAGTGAGGACAGGTCTAATCTCCTCACCTGCCTAATGAGTGGTTACCTAGGTGGTAACCCGTGTTTGTGAGTATTACCATCTCACTGTTTCATTTATCCAATCAATTTTGACATACTACACCATCTTGGGCTCTCGATTTCTCTTCAACTATAGTCTTATAAACCCCCCACACCCCAGGAGAAGGAGGTAATACACCGACACAACAAGGGTAACAAGACAACTATAGTCTTATAAACCCCCCACACCCCAGGAGAAGGAGGTAATACACGGACACAACAAGGGTGACTAGACAACTATAGTCTTATAAACCCCCCACACCACAGGAGAAGGAGGTAATACACTAACACAACAAGGGTGACTAGACAACTATAGTCTTATAAACCCCCCACACCCCCGGAGAAGGAGGTAATACACTGACACAACGAGGGTGACTAGACAACTATAGTCTTATAAACCCCCCACACCCCAGGAGAAGGAGGTAATACACTGACACAACAAGGGTGACAAGACAACTATAGTCTTATAAAACCCCCACACCCTAGGAGAAGAAGGTAATACACTGACACAACAAGGGTGACAAGACAACTATAGTTTTATAAACCCCACACACCCCAGGAGAAGGAGGTATTACACTGACACAACAAGGGTTACAAGACAATTATAGTCTTATAAACCCCCACACCCCATGAGAAGGAGGTAATACACTGACACAACAAGGGTGACAAGACAACTATAGTCTTATAAACCCCCCACACCCCAGGAGAAAGAGGTAATACACTAACACAACAAGTGTGACAAGACAACTATAGTCTTATAAACCCCCCACACCCCTGGAGAAGGCGGTAATACACTGACACAACAAGGGTGACAAGACAACTGTAGTCTTATAAACCCCCCACACTCCAGGAGAAAGAGGTAATACACTAACACAACAAGGGTGACTAGACAACTATAATCTTATAAACCCCCACACCCTAGGAGAAAGAGGTAATACACTGACACAACAAGGGTGACTAAACAACTATAATCTTATAAACCCCCCACACCCCAGGAGAAGGAGGAAATACACTGACACAACAAGGGTGACTAGACAACTATAGTCTTATAAACCCCCCACAACCCAGGAGAAGGATGTAATACACTGACACAACAAGGGTGACTAGACAACTATAATCTTATAAACCCCCCACACCCCAAGAGAAGGAGGTAATACAATGACACAACAAGGGTGACTAGACAACTATAATCTTATAACCCCCCACACCCTAGGAGAAAGAGGTAATACACTGACACAACAAGGGTGACTAGACAACTATAATCTTATAAACCCCTCACACCCCAGGAGAAGGAGGTAATACACTGACACAACAAGGGTGACTAGACAACTATAGTCTTATAAACCCCCCACACCCCAGGAGAAGGAGGTAATACACTGACACAACAAGGGTGACTAGACAACTATAGTCTTATAAACCCTCCACACCCCAGGGGAAGGATGTAATACACTGACACAACAAGGGTAACAAGACAACTATAGTCTTATAAGCCCCCCACACCCCAGGAGAAGGAGGTAATACACAACAAGGGTGACTAGACAACTATAGTCTTATAAACCCCTCACACCCCAGGAGAAGGAGGTAATACACTGACACAACAAGGGTGACAGGACAACTATAGTCTTATAAACCCCCCACACCCCAGGAGAAGGAGCTAATACACTGACACAACAAGGGTAACTAGACAACTATAGTCTTCTAAACCCCCCACACCCCAGGAGAAGGAGTTAATACACTGACACAACAAGGGTGACAGGACAACTATAGTCTTATAAACCCCCCACACCCCAGGAAAAGGAGGTAATACACTGACACAACAAGGGTGACTAGACAACTATAGTCTTATAAACCCCCCACACCCCAGGAGAAGGAGGTAATACACCGACACTACAAGGGTGACTAGACAACTATAGTCTTATAAACCCCCCACACCCCAGGAGAAGGAGGTAATACACTGACACAACAAGGGTAACTAGACAACTATAGTCGTATAAACCCCCCACACCCCAGGAGAAGGATGTAATACACCGACACAACAAGGGTAACAAGACAACTATAGTCTTATAAACCCCCCACACCCCAGGAGAAGGAGGTAATACACTGACACAACAAGGGAGACTAGACAACTATAGTCTTATAAACCCCCTTACACCCCAGGAGAAGGAGGTAATACACTGACACAACAAGGGTGACTAGACAACTATAGTCTTATAAACCCCCCACACCCCAGGAGAAGGAAGTAATACACTGACACAACAAGGGTAACAAGACAACTATAGTCTTATAAACCCCCCACACCCCAGGAGAAGGAGGTAATACACGGACACAACAAGGGTGACTAGACAACTATAGTCTTATAAACCCCCCACACCCCAGGAGAAGGAGGTAATACACTGACACATTAGGGTAACTAGACAACTATAGTCTTATAAACCCCCCACACCCCAGGAGAAGGATGTAATACACTGACACAACAAGGGTAACAAGACAACTATAGTCTTAAAAAAAACCCACACCCCAGGAGAAGGAGGTAATACACGGACACAACAAGGGTGACAAGACAACTATAGTCTTATAAACCCCCCACACCCCTGGAGAAGGAGGTAATACACTGACACAACAAGGGTGACAGGACAACTATAGTCTTATAAACCCCCCACACCCCAGGAGAAGGAGGTAATACACTGACACAACAAGGGTGACTAGACAACTATAGTCTTATAAACCCCCCACACCCCAGGAGAAGGAGGTAATACACAAGAAGGGTGACTAGACAACTATAGTCTTATAAACCCCTCACACCCCAGGAGCAGGGGCGCCGCGAGGCATAAAGCGAACCAAGCGGTCGCTTGGGGCCTCACAATCTTAGGGGCCTCGGCGGCTCCGTGACGTCGGCGTGACGTCACTTTTTCCCCGCAGCCCCGCCGGGCTGGCAGAGCAGAGCAGGGCTACAGGAAGATGGCCGCCGCCGAAGCCCTGCTCTGGAGACTATGTCTCCAGTACAGGGCTTCGGGTGGCCATCTTCCCGACCCGTAGCCCTGCCTGCATGAATCAGCGCGGGAGATTGGAGGAGGAAGCCAGGGAGGGAGCTCCGTGGGAACTGCGCGCCTGAGAAGCCGGCCGGGAGAGGAGACCAGGGAGAGAAGACTTCTGCCAGTGCCAGCCTGCCAGGTGAGTAAATTCTTTTCTTTTTGCAGCCGCAGCCCTAATTGCGAATTTGCGATTGATTTCTGCTGAACTGTGCCCTAAATGCGTTTGATATCTGCTGAAAATGTGGCCCTAATTGCGATTGATTTCTGCTGAACTGTGCCCTAAATGCGTTTGATATCTGCTGAAAATGTGGCCCTAATTGCGATTGATTTCTGCTGAACTGTGCCCTAAATGCGTTTGATATCTGCTGAAAATGTGGCCCTAATTGCGATTGATTTCTGCTGAACTGTGCCCTAAATGCGTTTGATATCTGCTGAAAATGTGGCCCTAATTGCGATTGATTTCTGCTGAACTGTGCCCTAAATGCGTTTGATATCTGCTGAAAATGTGGCCCTAATTGCGATTGATTTCTGCTGAACTGTGCCCTAAATGCGTTTGATATCTGCTGAAAATGTGGCCCTAATTGCGATTGATTTCTGCTGAACTGTGCCCTAAATGCGTTTGATATCTGCTGAAAATGTGGCCCTAATTGCGATTGATTTCTGCTGAACTGTGCCCTAAATGCGTTTGATATCTGCTGAAAATGTGGCCCTAATTGCGATTGATTTCTGCTGAACTGTGCCCTAAATGCGTTTGATATCTGCTGAAAATGTGGCCCTAATTGCGATTGATTTCTGCTGAACTGTGCCCTAAATGCGTTTGATATCTGCTGAAAATGTGGCCCTAATTGCGATTGATTTCTGCTGAACTGTGCCCTAAATGCGTTTGATATCTGCTGAAAATGTGGCCCTAATTGCGATTGATTTCTGCTGAACTGTGCCCTAAATGCGTTTGATATCTGCTGAAAATGTGGCCCTAATTGCGATTGATTTCTGCTGAACTGTGCCCTAATTGCGTTTGATATCTGCTGAAAATGTGGCCCTAATTGCGATTGATTTCTGCTGAACTGTGCCCTAAATGCGTTTGATATCTGCTGAAAATGTGGCCCTAATTGCGATTGATTTCTGCTGAACTGCGCCCTAATTGCGTTTGATATCTGCTGAAAATGTGGCCCTAATTGCGATTGATTTCTGCTGAACTGTGCCCTAAATGCGTTTGATATCTGCTGAAAATGTGGCCCTAATTGCGATTGATTTCTGCTGAACTGTGCCCTAAATGCGTTTGATATCTGCTGAAAATGTGGCCCTAATTGCGATTGATTTCTGCTGAACTGTGCCCTAAATGCGTTTGATATCTGCTGAAAATGTGGCCCTAATTGCGATTGATTTCTGCTGAACTGTGCCCTAAATGCGTTTGATATCTGCTGAAAATGTGGCCCTAATTGCGATTGATTTCTGCTGAACTGTGCCCTAAATGCGTTTGATATCTGCTGAAAATGTGGCCCTAATTGCGTTTGATTTCTGCTGAACTCTGCCCTAATTGCGTTTGATTTCTGCTGAAAATGTGCCCTAATTGCGTTTGATTTCGGCTGAAAATGTGCCCTAATTGCGTTTGATTTCTGCTGAAAATGTGCCCTAATTGCGTTTGATTTCTGCTGAAATGTGGCCCAAATTGCGTTTTTATTTTCTGGTGTCTGGGGTAACTGTTGCTGCATTTATTATTTAATGGTCATAGTTGGCTATATTTGCTGTGCTACGGTTAAGCTTCGCCCATACAATGTCATGGCCGCGCCAATCTTTCGGCGCGCTACGCGCGCCTCAATCACCCCAACATCCATTTTTTTCCCGCAAACAGCCCCGCCCCAATCCGCCCTCCTGCTCCACCCACATGTCATGGCCACGCCCACTTATGCGGGATAGCCACACCCATTTTTTGCCGCGGCGCGCTTCGCGCGCCGCAGGATAACTCCTCTTGCTACAGTCCGCTTGGGGCCACAAAAACCTTAGCTGCACCCCTGCCCAGGAGAAGGAGGTAATACACTGACACAACAAGGGTGACTAGACAACTATAGACTTATAAAGCCCCCCACACCCCAGGAGAAGGAGGTAATACACTAACACAACAAGGGTGACAAGACAACTATAGTCTTATAAACCCCCCACACCCCAGGGGAAGGAGGTAATACACAGACACAACAAGGGTGACTAGACAACTATAGTCTTATAAACCCCCACACCCCAGGAGAAGGAGGTAATACACTGACACTACAAGGGTGACTAGACAACTATAGTCTTATAAACCCCCCACACCCCAGGAGAAGGAAGTAATACACTGACACAACAAGGGTGACAAGACAACTATAGTCTTATAAACCCCCCACACCCCAGGAGAAGGAGATAATACACAACAAGGGTGGCTAGACAACTATAGTCTTATAAACCCCTCACACCCCATGAGAAGGATGTAATACACTGACACAACAAGGGTGACTAGACAACTATAGTTATATAAACCCCCCACACCCCAGGAGAAAGAGGTAATACACTGACACAACAAGGGTGACTAGACAACTATAGTCGTATAAACCCCACACACCCCAGGAGAAGGAGGTAATACACTGACACAACAAGGGTGACTAGACAACTATAGTCTTATAAACCCCCCACACCCCAGGAGAAGGAGGTAATACACTGACACAACAAGGGTGACTAGACAACTATAGTCTTATAAACCCCCCACACCCCAGCAGAAGGAGTTAATACACTGACACAACAAGGGTGTCAAGACAACTATAGTCTTATAAACCTCCCACACCCCAGGAGAAGGAGGTAATACACAACAAGGGTGACTAGACAACTATAGTCTTATAAACCCCCCACACCCCAGGAGAAGGAGGTAATACACTAACACAACAAGGGTGACAAGACAACTATAGTCTTATAAACCCCCCACGCCCCAGGGGAAGGAGGTAATACACAGACAGAACAAGGGTGACTAGACAACTATAGTCTTATAAACCCCCACACCCCAGGAGAAGGAGGTAATACACTGACACTACAAGGGTGACTAGACAACTATAGTCTTATAAACTCCCCACACCCCAGGAGAAGGAAGTAATACACTGACACAACAAGGGTGACAAGACAACTATAGTCTTATAAACCCCCCACACCCCAGGAGAAGGAGGTAATACACAACAATGGTGACTAGACAACTATAGCCTTATAAACCCCTCACACCCCAGGAGAAGGAAGTAATACACTGACACAACAAGGGTGACAGGACAACTATAGTCTTATAAACTCCCCACACCCTAGGAAAAGGAAGTAATACACTGACACAACAAGGGTGACTAGACAACTATAGTCTTATAAACCCCCCACACCCCAGGAGAAGGAGATAATACACAACAAGGGTGACTAGACAACTATAGTCTTATAAACCCCTCACACCCCATGAGAAGGATGTAATACACTGACACAACAAGGGTGACTAGACAACTATAGTCATATAAACCCCCCACACCCCAGGAGAAAGAGGTAATACACTGACACAACAAGGGTGACTAGACAACTATAGTCGTATAAACCCCACACACCCCAGGAGAAGGAGGTAATACACTGACACAACAAGGGTGACTAGACAACTATAGTCTTATAAACCCCCCACACCCCAGGAGAAGGAGGTAATACACTGACACAACCAGGGTGTCAAGACAACTATAGTCTTATAAACCTCCCACACCCCAGGAGAAGGAGGTAATACACAACAAGGGTGACTAGACAACTATAGTCTTATAAACCCCCCACACCCCAGGAGAAGGAGGTAATACACTGACACAACAAGGGTGACTAGACAGCTATAGTCTTATAAACCCCCCACACCCCAGGAGAAGGAGGTAATACACGGATGCAACATGGGTGACTAGACAACTATAGTCTTATAAAACCCCCACACCCTAGGAGAAGAAGGTAATACACTGACACAACAAGGGTGACAAGACAACTATAGTTTTATAAACCCCCACACCCCTGGAGAAGGAGGTATTACACTGACACAACAAGGGTTACAAGACAATTATAGTCTTATAAACCCCCACACCCCATGAGAAGGAGGTAATACACTGACACAACAAGGGTGACAAGACAACTATAGTCTTATAAACCCCCCACACCCCAGGAGAAAGAGGTAATACACTAACACAACAAGTGTGACAAGACAACTATAGTCTTATAAACCCCCCACACCCCTGGAGAAGGAGGTAATACACTGACACAACAAGGGTGACAAGACAACTGTAGTCTTATAAACCCCCCACACTCCAGGAGAAAGAGGTAATACACTAACACAACAAGGGTGACTAGACAACTATAATCTTATAAACCCCCACACCCTAGGAGAAAGAGGTAATACACTGACACAACAAGGGTGACTAAACAACTATAATCTTATAAACCCCCCACACCCCAGGAGAAGGAGGAAATACACTGACACAACAAGGGTGACTAGACAACTATAGTCTTATAAACCCCCCACAACCCAGGAGAAGGATGTAATACACTGACACAACAAGGGTGACTAGACAACTATAATCTTATAAACCCCCCACACCCCAAGAGAAGGAGGTAATACAATGACACAACAAGGGTGACTAGACAACTATAATCTTATAACCCCCCACACCCTAGGAGAAAGAGGTAATACACTGACACAACAAGGGTGACTAGACAACTATAATCTTATAAACCCCCCACACCCCAGGAGAAGGAGGTAATACACTGACACAACAAGGGTGACTAGACAACTATAGTCTTATAAACCCCCCACACCCCAGGAGAAGGAGGTAATACACTGACACAACAAGGGTGACTAGACAACTATAGTCTTATAAACCCTCCACACCCCAGGAGAAGGATGTAATACACTGACACAACAAGGGTAACAAGACAACTATAGTCTTATAAGCCCCCCACACCCCAGGAGAAGGAGGTAATACACAACAAGGGTGACTAGACAACTATAGTCTTATAAACCCCTCACACCCCAGGAGAAGGAGGTAATACACTGACACAACAAGGGTGACAGGACAACTATAGTCTTATAAACCCCCCACACCCCAGGAGAAGGAGCTAATACACTGACACAACAAGGGTAACTAGACAACTATAGTCTTCTAAACCCCCCACACCCCAGGAGAAGGAGTTAATACACTGACACAACAAGGGTGACAGGACAACTATAGTCTTATAAACCCCCCACACCCCAGGAAAAGGAGGTAATACACTGACACAACAAGGGTGACTAGACAACTATAGTCTTATAAACCCCCCACACCCCAGGAGAAGGAGGTAATACACCGACACTACAAGGGTGACTAGACAACTATAGTCTTATAAACCCCCCACACCCCAGGAGAAGGAGGTAATACACTGACACAACAAGGGTAACTAGACAACTATAGTCGTATAAACCCCCCACACCCCAGGAGAAGGATGTAATACACCGACACAACAAGGGTAACAAGACAACTATAGTCTTATAAACCCCCCACACCCCAGGAGAAGGAGGTAATACACGGACACAACAAGGGCGACTAAACAACTATAGTCTTATAAACCCCCCACACCCCTGGAGAAGGAGGTAATACACTGACACAACAAGGGTGACTAGACAACTATAGTCTTATAAACCCCCCACACCCCAGGAGAAGGAGGTAATACACTGACACAACAAGGGTGACTAGACAACTATAGTCTTATAAACCCCCCACACCCCAGGAGAAGGAAGTAATACACTGACACAACAAGGGTAACAAGACAACTATAGTCTTATAAACCCCCCACACCCCAGGAGAAGGAGGTAATACACGGACACAACAAGGGTGACTAGACAACTATAGTCTTATAAACCCCCCACACCCCAGGAGAAGGAGGTAATACACTGACACATTAGGGTAACTAGACAACTATAGTCTTATAAACCCCTAACACCCCAGGAGAAGGATGTAATACACTGACACAACAAGGGTAACAAGACAACTATAGTCTTAAAAAAAAACCACACCCCAGGAGAAGGAGGTAATACACGGACACAACAAGGGTGACAAGACAACTATAGTCTTATAAACCCCCCACACCCCTGGAGAAGGAGGTAATACACTGACACAACAAGGGTGACAGGACAACTATAGTCTTATAAACCCCCCACACCCCAGGAGAAGGAGGTAATACACTGACACAACAAGGGTGACTAGACAACTATAGTCTTATAAACCCCCCAAACCCCAGGAGAAGGAGGTAATACACAAGAAGGGTGACTAGACAACTATAGTCTTATAAACCCCTCACACCCCAGGAGAAGGAGGTAATACACTGACACAACAAGGGTGACTAGACAACTATAGACTTATAAAGCCCCCCACACCCCAGGAGAAGGAGGTAATACACTAACACAACAAGGGTGACAAGACAACTATAGTCTTATAAACCCCCCACACCCCAGGGGAAGGAGGTAATACACAGACAGAACAAGGGTGACTAGACAACTATAGTCTTATAAACCCCCACACCCCAGGAGAAGGAGGTAATACACTGACACTACAAGGGTGACTAGACAACTATAGTCTTATAAACCCCCCACACCCCAGGAGAAGGAAGTAATACACTGACACAACAAGGGTGACAAGACAACTATAGTCTTATAAACCCCCCACACCCCAGGAGAAGGAGATAATACACAACAAGGGTGGCTAGACAACTATAGTCTTATAAACCCCTCACACCCCATGAGAAGGATGTAATACACTGACACAACAAGGGTGACTAGACAACTATAGTCATATAAACCCCCCACACCCCAGGAGAAAGAGGTAATACACTGACACAACAAGGGTGACTAGACAACTATAGTCGCATAAACCCCACACACCCCAGGAGAAGGAGGTAATACACTGACACAACAAGGGTGACTAGACAACTATAGTCTTATAAACCCCCCACACCCCAGGAGAAGGAGGTAATACACTGACACAACAAGGGTGACTAGACAACTATAGTCTTATAAACCCCCCACACCCCAGCAGAAGGAGTTAATACACTGACACAACAAGGGTGTCAAGACAACTATAGTCTTATAAACCTCCCACACCCCAGGAGAAGGAGGTAATACACAACAAGGGTGACTAGACAACTATAGTCTTATAAACCCCCCACACCCCAGGAGAAGGAGGTAATACACTAACACAACAAGGGTGACAAGACAACTATAGTCTTATAAACCCCCCACACCCCAGGGGAAGGAGGTAATACACAGACAGAACAAGGGTGACTAGACAACTATAGTCTTATAAACCCCCACACCCCAGGAGAAGGAGGTAATACACTGACACTACAAGGGTGACTAGACAACTATAGTCTTATAAACCCCCCACACCCCAGGAGAAGGAAGTAATACACTGACACAACAAGGGTGACAAGACAACTATAGTCTTATAAACCCCCCACACCCCAGGAGAAGGAGGTAATACACAACAATGGTGACTAGACAACTATAGCCTTATAAACCCCTCACACCCCAGGAGAAGGAAGTAATACACTGACACAACAAGGGTGACAGGACAACTATAGTCTTATAAACTCCCCACACCCTAGGAAAAGGAAGTAATACACTGACACAACAAGGGTGACTAGACAACTATAGTCTTATAAACCCCCCACACCCCAGGAGAAGGAGATAATACACAACAAGGGTGACTAGACAACTATAGTCTTATAAACCCCTCACACCCCATGAGAAGGATGTAATACACTGACACAACAAGGGTGACTAGACAACTATAGTCATATAAACCCCCCACACCCCAGGAGAAAGAGGTAATACACTGACACAACAAGGGTGACTAGACAACTATAGTCGTATAAACCCCACACACCCCAGGAGAAGGAGGTAATACACTGACACAACAAGGGTGACTAGACAACTATAGTCTTATAAACCCCCCACACCCCAGGAGAAGGAGGTAATACACTGACACAACAAGGGTGACTAGACAACTATAGTCTTATAAACCCCCCACACCCCAGCAGAAGGAGTTAATACACTGATACAACCAGGGTGTCAAGACAACTATAGTCTTATAAACCTCCCACACCCCAGGAGAAGGAGGTAATACACAACAAGGGTGACTAGACAACTATAGTCTTATAAACCCCCCACACCCCAGGAGAAGGAGGTAATACACTGACACAACAAGGGTGACTAGACAGCTATAGTCTTATAAACCCCCCACACCCCAGGAGAAGGAGGTAATACACGGATGCAACATGGGTGACTAGACAACTATAGTCTTATAAACCCCCCTCACCCCAGGAGAAGGAGGTAATACACTGACACAACAAGGGTGACAAGATAACTATAGTCTTATAAACCCCCCACACCCCAGGAGAAGGAGGTAATACACTGACACAACAAGGGTGACAAGACAACTGTAGTCTTATAAACCCCCCACACTCCAGGAGAAGGATGTAATACACTGACACAACAAGGGTGACAAGACAACTATAGTCTTATAAACCCCCCACACCCCAGGAGAAGGAGGTAATACACAGACACAACAAGGGTGACTAGACAACTATAGTCTTATAAACCCCCCACACCCCAGGAGAAAAAGGTAATACACTGACACAACAAGGGTGACTAGACAACTATAGTCTTATAAACCCCCCACACCCCAGGAGAAGGAGGTAATACACTGACACAACAAGGGTGACTAGACAACTATAGTCTTATAAACCCCCCACTCCCCAGAAGAAGGAGGTAATACACTGACACAACAAGGGTGACAGGACAACTATAGTCTTATAAACCCCCCACACCCCAGGAGAAGGAGGTAAAACACAAGAAGGGTGACTAGACAACTGTAGTCTTATAAACCCCCCACACCCCAGGAGAAGGAGGTAATACACTGACACAACAAGGGTGACAGGACAACTATAGTCTTATAAACCCCCCACACCCCAGGAGAAGGAGGTAATACACAACAAGGGTGACAGGACAACTATAGTCGTATAAACCCCCCACACCCCAGAAGAAGGAGGTAATACACTAACACAACAAGGGTGAAGATGCACTTTGATGAAATTATATTAAAAACAAAAGAAAAAAGAAAAAGAGAAGAGGTGGCTTACCTCTCGAATGACACTACTGTAATTAAATAAAATTTATTTTTATTAGCACAGGAAACTTGTTTTGTGGGTGCCAAGTAAAGTGCCCCATCTGTGCAGCCTAAAGCTTAGAGCACCTCAAACAACAATGGCTCATTAGGTAACATTACTGGCCATTTAGTATTGCTTAAAATACATTTTAACTATGGTTCCATGCAACTTAAATTCAGTAGATTACACAAAGGTTTTTTGGAGTGGCACACCTTACCCGTGGTCTTGGGTGCTTAACCTTAACCACTTGAGGACCTAGGGCTTTCGACCCCTTAAGGACCGGCCACTTTTTTTCCATTCAGACCACTGCAGCTTTCACAGTTTATTGCTCGCTCATACAACCTACCACCTAAATGAATTTTGGCTCCTTTTCTTGTCAATAATAAAGCTTTCTTTTGGTGCTATTTGATTGCTCCTGCGATTTTTACTTTTTATTATATTCATCAAAAAAGACATGAATTTTGGCAAAAAAATGATTTTTTTTAACTTTCTGTGCTGACATTTTTCAAATAAAGTAAAATTTCTGTATACATGCAGCGCGAAAAATGTGGACAAACATGTTTTTGATAAAAAAAAACCCCATTCAGTGTATATTTATTGGTTTGGGTAAAAGTTATAGCGTTTACAAACTATGGTGCAAAAAGTGAATTTTCTCATTTTCAAGCATCTATGACTTTTCTGACCCCCTGTCATGTTTCATGAGGGGCTAGAATTCCAGGATAGTATAAATACCCCCCAAATTACCCCATTTTGGAAAGAAGACATCCCAAAGTATTCACTGAGAGGCATAGTGAGTTCATAGAAGATATTATTTTTTGTCACAAGTAAGCGGAAAATGACACTTTGTGAGAAAAAAAAAAAAAAAAAGTTTCCATTTCTTCTAACTTGCGACAAAAAAAATGAAATCTGCCACGGACTCACCATGCCCCTCTCTGAATACCTTGAAGGGTCTACTTTCCAAAATGGGGTCATTTGTGGGGTGTGTTTACTGTCCTGACATTTTGGGGGGTGCTAAATTGTAAGCACCCCTGTAAAGCCTAAAGGTGCTCATTGGACTTTGGACCCCTTAGCGCAGTTAGGCTGCAAAAAAGTGCCACACATGTGGTACCGCCGTACTCAGGAGAAGTAGTATAATGCGTTTTGGGGTGTATTTTTACACATACCCATGCTAAGTGGGAGAAATATCTCTGTAAATGACAATTGTTTGATTTTTTTACACACAATTGTCCATTTACAGAGAGATTTCTCTTACCCAGCATGGGTATGTGTAAAAAATACACCCCAAAACACATTATACTACTTCTCCTGAGTACGGCGGTACCACATGTGTGACACTTTTTTGCAGCCTAGGTGCGCTAAGGGGCCCAACGTCCTATTCACAGGTCATTTTGAGGCATTTGTTTTCTAGACTACTCCTCGCGGTTTAGGGCCCCTAAAATGCAAGGGCAGTATAGGAACCCCACAAGTGACCCCATTTTAGAAAGAAGACACCCCAAGGTATTCCGTTAGGTGTATGGCGAGTTCATAGAAGATTTTATTTTTTGTCACAAGTTAGTGAAAAATGACACTTTGTGAAAAAAACCCAATAAAAATCAATTTCCGCTAACTTTTGACAAAAAATAAAATCTTCTATGAACTCGTCATACACCTAACAGAATACCTTGGGGTGTCTTTTTTTCTAAAATGGGGTCACTTGTGGGGTTCCTATACCGCCCTGGCATTTTACAGGCCCAAAACCGTGAGTAGTCTGGAAACCAAATGTCTCAAAATGACTGTTCAGGGGTATAAGCATCTGCAAATTTTGATGACAGGTGGTCTATGAGGGGGTGAATTTTGTGGAACCGGTCATAAGCAGGGTGGTCTTTTAGATGACAGGTTGTATTGGGCCTGATCTGATGGATAGGAGTGCTAGGGGGGTGACAGAAGGTGATTGATGGGTGTCTCAGGGGGTGGTTAGAGGGGAAAATAGATGCAATCAATGCACTGGGGAGGTGATCGGAAGGGGGTCTGAGGGGGATCTGAGGGTTTGGCCGAGTGATCAGGAGCCCACACGGGGCAAATTGGGGCCTGATCTGATGGGTAGGTGTGCTAGGGGGTGACAGGAGGTGATTGATGGGTGTCTCAAGGTGTGATTAGAGGGGGGAATAGATGCAAGCAATGCACTGGCGAGGTGATCAGGGCTGGGGTCTGAGGGCATTCTGAGGGTGTGGGCGGGTGATTGAGTGCCCTAGGGGCAGATAGGGGTCTAATCTGATAGGTAGCAGTGACAGAGGGTGATTAATGGGTAATTAGTGGGTGTTTAGGGTAGAGAACAGATGTAAACACTGCACTTGGGAGGTGATCGGACGTCGGATCTGCGGGCGATCTATTGGTGTGGGTGGGTGATCAGATTGCCCGCAAGGGGCAGGTTAGGGGCTGATTGATGGGTGGCAGTGACAGCGGGTGATTGATGGGCGGCAGTGACAGGGGGTGATTGATGGGTGGCAGTGACAGGGGGTGATTGATGGGTGATTGATAGGTGATAGACAGGTAATCAGTGGGTTATTACAGGGAAGAACAGATGTAAATATTGCACTTGCGAATTGATAAGGGGGGGTCTGAGGGCAATCTGAGCGTGTAGGCGGGCGATTGGGTGCCCGCAAGGGGCAGATTAGGGTCTGATCTGATGGGTAACAGTGACAGGTGGTGATAGGGGGTGATTGATGGGTGATTGATGGGTGATTAGTGGGTGTTTAGAGGAGAGAATAGATGGAAACACTGCGCTTGGGTGGTGATCTGATGTCGGAACTGCGGGCGATCTATTGGTGTGGGTGGGTGATCAGTTTGCCCGCAAGGGGCAGGTTAGGGGCTGATTGTTGGGTGGCAGTGACAGGGGGTGATTGATGGGTGATAGGTAATTGGCAGGTGATTGACAGGTGATCAGTGGGTTATTACAGGGAAGGCCAGATGTAATTAATGCACTGGCGAATTTATAAGGGGGGGGGGGTCTGAGGGCAATCTGAGCGTGTGGGCGGGTGATTGGGTGCCCGCAAGGGGCAGATTAGGGTCTGATCTGATAGGTAACAGTGAAGGTTGGTGATAGGGGGTGATTGATGGGTAATTAGTGGGTGTTTAGAGAAGATAACAGATGTAAACAATACATTTGGGAGGTAATCTGACGGCGGGTTTGCGGGCGATCTAATGGTGTGGGTGGGTGATCAGATTGCCCGCAAGGGGCAGGTTAGGGGCTGATTGATGGGTGGCAGTGACAGGGGGTGACAGGGGGTGATTGATGGGTGATAGGTGATTGGCAGGTGATTGACAGGTGATCAGTGGGTTATTACAGGGAAGAACAGATGTAATTAATGCACTGGTGATTTGATAAGGGGGGGTCAGAGGGCAATCTGAGCGTGTGGGCGGGTGATTGGGTGCCCGCAAGGGGCAGATTAGGGTCTGATCTGATAGGTAAAAGTGACAGGTGGTGATAGGGGGTGATTGATGGGTGATTGATGGGTAATTAGTGGGTGTTTAGAGGAGAGAATAGATGTAAACAATGGATTTGGGAGGTGATCTGATGTCGGATCTGCGGGCGATCTATTGGTGTGGGGGGGTGATCAGATTGCCCGCAAGGGGCAGGTTAGGGGCTGATTGATGGGTGGCAGTGACAGGGGGTGATTGACGGGTGATTGACGGGTGATCGACAGGTGATGGACAGGTGATTGACAGGTGATCAGGGGGGATAGATGCATACAGTACATGGGGGGGGTCTGGGGAGAATCTGAGGGGTGGGGGGTGATCAGGAGGGAGCGGGGGGCAGGGGGGGATTAAAAAAAATAGCGTTGACAGATAGTGACAGGGAGTGATTGATGGGTGATTAGGGGGGTGATTGGGTGCAAACAGGGGTCTGGGGGGTGGGCAGGGGGGGGGTCTGATGGGTGCTGTGGGCGATCTGGGGCAGGGGGGGGGAAATCAGTGTGCTTGGTGCAGACTAGGGTGGCTGCAGCCTGCCCTGGTGGTCCCTCGGACATTGGGACCACCAGGGCAGGAGGCAGCCTGTATAATACACTTTGTAAACATTACAAAGTGTATTGTACACTTTGTATGCGGCGATCGTCGGGTTAACATCCCGCCGGCGCTTCCGTATGGCCGGTGGGATGTTGCGGCGGGTGAGCGGCGCCAGGCGGAGGCGGAGGATCGCGTCACGGATGACGCGATTGCTCCGCCCATGCCCATACAAGGACCGCCGCCAATTGTCAATACGGCGGTCCTTGCGGCGTCCACTTCCCGGCCGCCAATTGTATATACGGCGGTCGGGAAGTGGTTAAGTACTAAGCCAGCTCACCCAAAGACAGTACAATGTACTACACCGTTGTCTCAATGCAGTACCTTAGTTAACCGCATAAGTCAGCACAGACTTGACAATTGTTTCAGGGCCTCAGGGAGTCCCCTTATTTAGAAAAGTGCAGACAAACACATTTTTTGTCTGCACTTTTTTGTTTGTCTGCACTTTCCTGAGGAAGGGGACCCCACCACCCATTTCCACTTGGGTATTGGAGATGCATAATTTGCAAAAACAAAGATGAATCCTGAAGGACCGCACCACACAACCATCTAAGTAAATAATTAATGAGCTTTATTGTACTATAATTACACAATCCATTAAAAACAATTAAAACAATGGGCCCCAGGTGGACACAATGTAACACAGCCAATGGCTACAGTTAATGATACTCAAAAATAATATAATGGTTAAATGATCAAATTATCAAATGAATACAGCCCATCCCCCTTACTCACAACCACAATAGTTCATCGGTAAAAATCAAGATGAGATGAAAAAGGATAAGAAAGTGACATGTGCAAAGTGCATATGAAAAACAGACTAGAATAGTCAGAATGTTAAAGTGCTAGAGTGATGAAAGCCACACTTGTGGTAAAAGTACCCCGAACATGAGTATTGTAGTGGCAGAAAAACGGAAAACATGCATGAAAAACCGGTGAAGATGGTCCACCGGACCAATGAGCAAAGTGTACCAAAGAGGACTCACCAAGATCGAGAACTGGAGGAGAAGGGGATGTGTCCGCCTGGGAGAAAGAGCCAATTGGTATTGGAGATGCAGCTAGATGAAAAAGATAATTGGTATCACGGGTGACAAGACAATTATAGTCTTATATGTACTGACTTAAGCAATAAACTAATATACTGCATTGAGACAACGGTGTGCTAACCTTACATTTATTCTACATAAATTCAGTAGATTATTCAGTGCAATTTACCACCTTAAGCCATTGCCCATTGTTGCTGCTTGTTTACATTGTAGCTACAGAGTTTTACAAGGAGATTCCTATTTTCTTTTCCCAGGAAACAATAAAATGGCATCATTACATTCATGTTTCTTGTACTTAACTAGAGTTTACCCAGCTAACTAATTGGATTAATGTTCCTCAGCACAACTTAACATTTGTAAATTATTGCACAGCCTTTTACAGATTGTTTACAACAATATAAACACAACTTAATTGCATATTTGATGTAATCATATGGCTGTTATTGGTAGATTGTTAAACAACTGCAACCTTTGATCTGTTTTTCAAAGCTTTGTACATATTTGCTACATGAGATACACGCATCATTCCCAAACTATAATACATATTGTTGGCATAAAATTGGCATGTTATGAAAAGTTTGCTTGATGCTGACTGCTCTTCACCTACATACCAAACTGCAGTGATCTTTAATTACATTTAATTGAATTAGTCATACACCTGGAAGCAAAGTTGTATAAAATCATATTAATCAAGCATAGAACTGTGGTTACACAGCTAACACCTGGATGAATAAGAAAAAAAAATGTCTGTGATTGGTGCAAGCAGATGATGAATTTATTTGAGCATTTAAACTGTTGTGATAAAATAGAAGACTAAACTTGCCTAAACCTTCCAATTTGTCTTCTGCTGCTGAATGCAGAACACACAAACTGTGTAGGAACAGTGCTAGTGTCAGGTTTCTGCCATGCTGATCATCATCATCTTCTAATTCAGCTATGTGATACTGCTTTGTTGGCGGAGTTACCCATATCTGTGCACCTCATACTACTGAAAGATTAACTGTAGTGCTATTTTTTATTTCACAATATTCATTTATCAATTATTTAGTCAGTGTTTGCTGATTGTAATATCTTTCCTTTTCTTGACTCACATTTATCACAGGTGGTGATCTTTAGTCCTGTCAGATGCATGTCTGCAAACTGTTTGGCTACTGTGAGTTTTGAAGCCAATACAAAATGTACCTGGTCTTCCAGAATGCCCGGGGTGGCTTAGGCCGAACATCAATGGAAGGGCAGGGCTACATTAAATATAAAGCAATATATACTGTAAGTGCTGTCACAACAGCCACAACACAACACCTCTGAAGATGAAACCAGGAAACTTATCATAAGAGTGGGTATCCTGAATAATTTACAGAAGTCTACTATATGTCACTACAGTGTCTCCTTAATCTCTCTTCATGATGCTTAACCTTAGGGCCTTTTTCCACTGCACAGCTAAAGTGCAAAATCGCAAATCACTAGTCATTTTTAAATCACTAGGGTTGTTACTTTATCATAGAAATCATGAGAAGTATTTTCCACTATAGTGATTCGATTTGCAAATCGCAAATTGCAATTGCTTTCTGTCTGTCCACTGTCTCTGACCCTAACCATAACCTCTCCTTCCTGATTAATCTCCCTGCCTTACCCTACTCTTATCCTCCCCTCTTAATGAAAGCCCCTTCCTAATTGTTAACATTAAAAAGATACCTGCAGATTATTATTGGAAATAAGATGTTAGATGTCCCCATTAGAGTCACAAGGTCCCATTTGCCACTTTAACTTCTGTAACCAAATGAGTGGTGCTCTTGTGCACATGTGCCGGCTTGACTGTATACCCTAAGCAAACCATCTGCTTGTGCATGAGGCTCAGGCATTGCTCAGTTGTTTACAGCCCTGGCACATGGGACCCAGGCACTAGTGCTATACTACGTGTCCCTGAGTTACTTCTCTCTCTGAGTTTATATGACTCGGAGGGGGAATAGCATTTAACCCTGCCAGAGACTTCAGTAGCAGCAGGATGACCCCTCATTTGGATCAAATAGCACAAATGGAGACGGCACACAAATGGCTCCAGCAAATAAATGTATTGAAAAGCATGCAGAGGCACACACACAACATGTTTCGGGCTCCGCACGAAACATGTCTTGTGTGTGCCTCTGCATGCTTTTCAATATAGTTATTTGCTGAAGCCATTTGTGTGCCATCTCCATTTGTGCTATTAGTACTACGTTGTGCGGGAGTGGTGTACCTGCAGATGGTGGGCACTGGCACGAAGGTCTATCCATATGCCTACAAGGTGGGTGACGTGTGAACACTTGAACATCATTCAGATCACCCTGCGCCCAGCGCACCAGTGCCGTATATATACGTATGCATATAGGGAGTTTTATTTACAATATTTAAGTGCAGGTGAGGCTACAGGCTATGGATAACTATATTTTACATCCTTTAACTTTTCACTTTAACTTTAACAAACACCTGCTGCTGATCCCTAACTTCCTAGCCCTACACAATAATAAACAACCTCCTACATCCCATTTACCCTTTAACTTCTTTATCTTCATTTCAGCTTTCAGGTCCAGTACTCAATACCTTCTACTGGAACACCAGTGAAAGCTTTGACAGCTACACCACAATGACGTTATCAGATCACTACTGTGGCTGAACCCAGCCTACTGGCTCTGAAACCAAATGATTTCAGGGGGCGAGGCTAAGCTCTCTCTACCAGAAAGTGCTTGTCGCTCTAGAATCTGCTATCCATCCTTTAAAGGGAAGGTTCAAGCAAAATAAAAAAAATGAGTTTCACTTACCTGGGGCTTCTACCAGCCCCATGCAGTCATCCTGTGCCCTTGTAGTCACTCACTGCTGCTCCAGTCCCCCGCTGGCAGCTTGCCGACCTCGGAGGTCGGCGGGCCATGTTGCGTACATTTTTACGCATTCCCGTTAGTGCAGGAACATTAACACATACATTTTTACGCGTTACTGGTTCAATGCGTACATTTTTAGGCATTGAACCAGTAATGCGTAAAAATGTATGTGTTAACCACTTGCCGACCGCCCCCAGCCGATGGGCGGCGGCAAAGACTGGGCCTAAACGACCGCAATACGCCCATCGGCGGAGGTGGCAGCAGGCGTGGTTATGCGGCGATCGCGTCATTCGTGATGCGATCAGCCGCCAGCGACTGGCTCCGCCCCCTCGCGCTGTAACCCGCCGGCCGTTCGGAAGCGCCGGCGGGTTACTAGCACCCGGATCGCCGCTGACACAATGTATAATAAGCTTTGTAATGTATACAAAGCCTATTATACAGGCTGGCTCCTGCCCTGGTGGTCCCAGTGTCCGAGGGACCACCAGGGCAGGCTGCAGCCACCCTAGTCTGTGCCCAAGCACACTGATTTCTCCCCCCCTGCTCCCTGATCACCCAAAGCACCCCTCAGACCCCCCCCTGCCCACCCCCCAGACCCCTGTTAGAACCCAATCCCCCCCCTAATCACCCATCAATCACTCCCTGTCACTTTCTGTCAACGCTATTTTTTTTTAACCCTAAACTGCCCCCTGCTCCCTCCTGATCACCACCCACCTCTCAGATTCTCCCCAGACCCCCCCTCCTGTGTACTGTATGCCTCTATCCCCTCTGTAATAACCCACTGATCACCTGTCAATCACCTGTCAATCACCCATCAATCACTCCCTGTCACTGCCACCCATCAATCAGCCCCTAACCTGCCCCTTGCGGGCAATCTGATCACCCACCCACACCAATAGATCGCCCGCAGATCCGACATCAGATCACCTCCCAAGTGCAGTGTTTACATCTGTTCTCTACTCTAAACACCCACTAATTACCCATCAATCACCCATCAATCACCCCCTATCACCACCTGTCACTGTTACCCATCAGATTAGACCCTAATCTTTCCCTTGCGGGCACCCAATCACCCGCCCACACGCTCAGATTGCCCTCAGACCCCCCCCCTTATCAATTCGCCAGTGCATTATTTAAATCTGTTCTTCCCTGTAATAACCCACTGATCACCTGTCAATCACCTGTCAATCACCCCCTGTCACTGCCACCCATCAATCACCCCCTGTCACTGCCACCCATCTATCAGCCCCTAACCTGCCCCTTGCGGGCAATCTGATCACCCACCCACACTAATAGATCGCCCGCAGATCCGACGTCAGATCACCTCCCAAGTGCAGTGTTTACATCTGTTCTCTCCTCTAAACACCCACTAATTACCCATCAATCACCCCCTATCACCACCTGTCACTGTTACCCATCAGATTAGACCCTAATCTGCCCCTTGCGGGCACCCAATCACCTGCCCACACGCTCAGATTGCCCTCAGACCCCCCCCCCCCTTATCAATTTGCCAGTGCATTATTTACATCTGTTCTTCCCTGTAATAACCCACTGATCACCTGTCAATCACCTGTCAATCACCTATCAATCACCCATCAATCACCCCCTGTCACTGCCACCCATCAATCACCCCCTGTCACTGCCACCCATCAATCACCCCCTATCACCACCTGTCACTGTTACCCATCAGATTAGACCCTAATCTTTCCCTTGCGGGCACCCAATCACCCGCCCACACGCTCAGATTGCCCTCAGACCCCCCCCCCCCCCCTTATCAATTCGCCAGTGCATTATTTAAATCTGTTCTTCCCTGTAATAACCCACTGATCACCTGTCAATCACCCCCTGTCACTGCCACCCATCAATCACCCCCTGTCACTGCCACCCATCTATCAGCCCCTAACCTGCCCCTTGCGGGCAATCTGATCACCCACCCACACTAATAGATCGCCCGCAGATCCGACGTCAGATCACCTCCCAAGTGCAGTGTTTACATCTGTTCTCTCCTCTAAACACCCACTAATTACCCATCAATCACCCCCTATCACCACCTGTCACTGTTACCCATCAGATTAGACCCTAATCTGCCCCTTGCGGGCACCCAATCACCCGCCCACACGCTCAGATTGCCCTTTAGACCCCCCCCCCCTTATCAATTCGCCAGTGCATTATTTACATCTGTTCTTCCCTGTAATAACCCACTGCTCACCTGTCAATCACCTATCAATCACCCCCTGTCACTGCCACCCATCAATCACCCCCTGTCACTGCCACCCATCAATCAGCCCCTAGCCTGCCCCTTGCGGGCAATCTGATCACCCACCCACACCATTAGATCGCCTGCAGACCCGACGTCAGATCACCTCCCAAGTGCAGTGTTTACATCTGTTCTCTCCTCTAAACACCCACTAATTACCCATCAATCACCCCCTATCACCACCTGTCACTGTTACCCATCAGATTAGACCCTAATCTGCCCCTTGCGGGCACCCAATCACCTGCCCACACGCTCAGATTGCCCTCAGACCCCCCCCCCCTTATCAATTTGCCAGTGCATTATTTACATCTGTTCTTCCCTGTAATAACCCACTGATCACCTGTCAATCACCTGTCAATCACCTATCAATAACCCATCAATCACCCCCTGTCACTGCCACCCATCAATCACCCCCTGTCACTGCCACCCATCAATCACCCCCTATCACCACCTGTCACTGTTACCCATCAGATTAGACCCTAATCTTTCCCTTGCGGGCACCCAATCACCCGCCCACACGCTCAGATTGCCCTCAGACCCCCCCCCCCCTTATCAATTCGCCAGTGCATTATTTAAATCTGTTCTTCCCTGTAATAACCCACTGATCACCTGTCAATCACCTGTCAATCACCCCCTGTCACTGCCACCCATCAATCACCCCCTGTCACTGCCACCCATCTATCAGCCCCTAACCTGCCCCTTGCGGGCAATCTGATCACCCACCCACACTAATAGATCGCCCGCAGATCCGACGTCAGATCACCTCCCAAGTGCAGTGTTTACATCTGTTCTCTCCTCTAAACACCCACTAATTACCCATCAATCACCCCCTATCACCACCTGTCACTGTTACCCATCAGATTAGACCCTAATCTGCCCCTTGCGGGCACCCAATCACCCGCCCACACGCTCAGATTGCCCTTTAGACCCCCCCCCCCTTATCAATTCGCCAGTGCACTATTTACATCTGTTCTTCCCTGTAATAACCCACTGCTCACCTGTCAATCACCTATCAATCACCCCCTGTCACTGCCACCCATCAATCACCCCCTGTCACTGCCACCCATCAATCAGCCCCTAGCCTGCCCCTTGCGGGCAATCTGATCACCCACCCACACCATTAGATCGCCTGCAGACCCGACGTCAGATCACCTCCCAAGTGCAGTGTTTACATCTGTTCTCTCCTCTAAACACCCACTAATTACCCATCAATCACCCCCTATCACCACCTGTCACTGTTACCCATCAGATTAGACCCTAATCTTCCCCTTGCGGGCACCCAATCACCTGCCCACACGCTCAGATTGCCCTCAGACCCCCCCCCCCTTATCAATTTGCCAGTGCATTATTTACATCTGTTCTTCCCTGTAATAACCCACTGATCACCTGTCAATCACCTGTCAATCACCTATCAATCACCCATCAATCACCCCCTGTCACTGCCACCCATCAATCACCCCCTGTCACTGCCACCCATCAATCACCCCCTTTCACTGCCACCCATCAATCAGCCCCTAACCTGCCCCTTGCGGGCAATCTGATCACCCACCCACACCATCAGATTGCCCCATACCTACCCTCAGATCACCTCCAAAGTGCAGTGTTTACATCTGTTCTCTACCCTAAACACCCACTAATTACCCATCAATCACCCTCTGTCACTGCTACCTATCAGATTAGACCCCTATCTGCCCCTAGGGCACTCAATCACCCGCCCACACCCTCAGAATGCCCTCAGACCCCAGCCCTGATCACCTCGCCAGTGCATTGCTTGCATCTATTCCCCCCTCTAATCACACCTTGAGACACCCATCAATCACCTCCTGTCACCCCCTAGCACACCTACCCATCAGATCAGGCCCCAATTTGCCCCGTGTGGGCTCCTGATCACTCGGCCAAACCCTCAGATCCCCCTCAGATCCCCCTCAGACCCCCTTCCGATCACCTCCCCAGTGCATTGATTGCATCTATTTTCCCCTCTAACCACCCCCTGAGACACCCATCAATCACCTTCTGTCACCCCCCTAGCACTCCTATCCATCAGATCAGGCCCAATACAACCTGTCATCTAAAAGACCACCCTGCTTATGACCGGTTCCACAAAATTCACCCCCTCATAGACCACCTGTCATCAAAATTTGCAGATGCTTATACCCCTGAACAGTCATTTTGAGACATTTGGTTTCCAGACTACTCACGGTTTTGGGCTCGTAAAATGCCAGGGCAGTATAGGAACCCCACAAGTGACCCCATATTAGAAAAAATACACCCCAAGGTATTCTGTTAGGTGTATGACGAGTTCATAGAAGATTTTATTTTTTGTCAACAGTTAGCGGAAATTGATTTTTATTGTTTTTTTCACAAAGTGTCATTTTTCACTAACTTGTGACAAAAAATAAAATCTTCTATGAACTCACCATACACCTAACGGAATACCTTGGGGTGTCTTCTTTCTAAAATGGGGTCACTTGTGGGGTTCCTATACTGCCCTGGCATTTTAGGGGCCCTAAACCGGGAGGAGTAGTCTAGAAAACAAATGCCTCAAAATGACCTGTGAATAGGACGTTGGGCCCCTTAGCGCACCTAGGCTGCAAAAAAGTGTCACACATGTGGCATCGTCGTACTCAGGAGAAGTAGTATAATGTGTTTTGTGGTGTATTTTTACACATACCCATGCTGGGTGGGAGAAATCTCTCTGTAAATGGACAATTGTGTTTAAAAAAAATCTAAAATGTGTCATTTACAGAGATATTTCTCCCACCCAGCATGGTTATATGTAAAAATACACCCCAAAACACAATATACTACTTCTCCTGAGTACGGCGATACCACATGTGTGACACTTTTTTGCACCCTAACTGCGCTAAGGGGCCCAAAGTCCAATGAGTACCTTTAGGATTTCAAGGGTCATTTTGCGGCATTTGGTTTCCAGACTACTCCTCACAGTTTAGGGCCCCTAAAATGCCAGGGCAGTATAGGAACCCCACAAGTGACCCCATTTTAGAAAGAAGACACCCCAAGGTATGCTGTTAGGTGTATGATGAGTTCATAGAATATTTTATTTTTTGTCACAAGTTAGCGGAAATTGATTTGTATTTTATTTTTCCACAAAGTGTCATTTTCCGCTAACTTGTGACAAAAAAAAATCTTCTATGAACTCACCATACTCCTAACAGAATACCTTGGGGTGTTTTCTTTCTAAAAATGGGGTCACTTGTAGGGTTCCTATACTGTCCTGGCATTTTAGGGGCCCTAAACCGTGAGGAGTAGTCTAGAATCCAAATGCCTCAAAATGACCTGTGAATAGGACGTTAGGCACCTTAGCGCAACTAGGTTGCAAAAAGTGTCACACATGTGGTATCGCCGTACTCAGAAGAAGTAGTATAATGTGTTTTAGGGTGTATTTTTATACATACCCATGCTGGGTGGGAGAAATCTCTCTGTAAATGGACAATTATGTGTAAAAAAAAATCAAACAATTGTCATTTACAGAGATATTTCTCCCACTCAGCATCTGTATGTGTAAAAATACACCACAAAACACATTATACTACTTCTCCTGAGTACGGCGGTACCACATGTGTGGCACTTTTTTGCACCCTAAGTGCGCTAAGGGGCCCAAAGTCCAATGAGTATCTTTAGGATTTCACAGGTCATTTTGTGACATTTGGTTTCAAGACTACTCCTCCCGGTTTAGGGCCCCTAAAATGCCAGGGCAGTATAGGAACCCCACAAATTCCCCCATTCTAGAAAGAAGACACCTAAAGGTATTCCGTTAGGAGTATGGTGAATTCATAGAAGATTTTATTTTTTGTCACAAGTTAGCGGAAAATGACACTTTGTGAAAAAAACACAATTAAAATCAATTTCCGCTAACTTGTGACAAAAAAAAAATCTTCTATGAACTCACCATACTCCTAACGGAATACCTTGGGGTGTCTTCTTTCTAAAATGGGGTCATTTGTGGGGTTCCTATACTGCCCTGGTATATTACGGGCCCTAAATCGTGAGGAGTAGTCTTGAAACCAAATGTCGCAAAATGACCTGTGAAATCCTAAAGGTACTCATTGGACTTTGGGCCCCTTAGCGCAGTTAGGGTGCAAAAAATTACCACACATGTTGTAACGCTGTACTCAGGAGAAGTAGTATAATGTGTTTTGGGGTGTATTTTTACACATACCCATCCTGAGTGAGAGAAATATCTCTGTAAATAGACAATTGTGTGTAAAATAAATAAAAAATTGTCATTTACGGAGATATTTCTCCCACCCAGCATGGGTATGTGTAAAAATACACCCCAAACACATTATACTACTTCTCCTGAGTACGGCAATACCAAATGTGTGGCACTTTTTTGCAGCCTAACTGCGCTAAGGGGCCCAAAGTCCAATGAGCATTTTTAGGCTTTACAGGGGTGCTTACAATTAGGCCCCCCCAAAATGCCAGGACAGTGAACACACCCCACAAATGACCCCATTTTGGAAAGTAGAAACTTCAAGGTATTGAGAGGAGCATAGTGAGTCCGTGGCAGATTTCATTTTTTTTTGTCGCAAGTTAGAAGAAATGGAAACCTTTTTTTTTTGTCACAAACTGTCATTTTCCGCTAACTTGTGACAAAAAATAAAATCTTCTATGAACTCACCATGCCTCTCACTGAATACTTTGGGATGTCTTCTTTCCAAAATTGGGTCATTTGGGGGGTATTTATACTATCCTGGAATTTTAGCACCTCATGAAACATGACAGGTGGTTAGAAAAGGCAGAGATGCTTCAAAATGGCAAAATTCACTTTTGGTACCATTGTTTGTAAACGCTATAACTTTTACCCAATCCAATAAATATACACTGAATGTTTTTTTTTAATCAAAGACATGTAGCAGAATAACTTTCGCGCTCAAATGTATAGGAAATTTTACTTTATTTGAAAAATGTCAGCACGGAAAGTTAAAAAAAGTCATTTTTTTGTCAAAATTCATGTCTTTTTTGATGAATATAATAAAAAGTAAAACTCGCAGCAGCAATCAAATAGCACCAAAAGAAATCTGTATTATTGACAAGAAAAGGAGGTAAAATTAATTTAGGCGGTAGGTTGTATGACCGAGCAATAAACCGTGAAAGCTGCAGTGGCCTGAATGGAAAAAAAGGCTCTGGTCCTTAAGGGGCGAAAAGACTGTGGTCCTCAAGTGGTTAATGTTCCTGCACTAGTGGGAATGCGTAAAAATGTACGCAATGCGTCCAATGCTGCCAGCGGGGGACTGGAGCAGCAGTGAGTGACTACGAGGGCACAGGATGGCTGCATTGGGCTGGTAGAAGCCCCAGGTAAGTGAAACTCATTTTTTTATTTTGCTTGGACATTCCCTTTAAAGTTGCAATAGTTTTTACTGCAATTATTGGTATGTATTTTATATTTTTGCAATAAATAATCAATACAGAAAGAATTGCACACCTGTACAGAGTGGTTGCTGGTGCTGGAAGCAATGAGTATCAACAAGATCAAAGGAATGGTCTGCACACAGGCTTTTAAGGAACAGTACCAATTTATTGTCTCATCACACACGTATAGATGTCTGACCGTAACTACCTATGTATTTTTAGGTTTTGCTTTACCTTTTCTTGTAACAAAAAGATCCACCTTTTCTCCTTCTAGTAATCCTTGCACTCCCTTAGGGGGCATTAATAGGAGGCTGGTCCTCATTAGGAGTGGTCTATGCAATGTAAATAATTCAGAGTTGATGCAGGGTTATGTAAATTTTGTATGCAATTTATGCAACTTGAAAATTGACCAATGAAATCCCACCAAGGTTTATTTTGATTGGTCCATTTTCAAGCTACATCATTTTTCATACACAATTGACAATCTTGTATAAGCTTTGAATTATTGTATCTCATAAACCTCCCCTATTCCTCATACCTACACACCTTTTGGTGTGGAGCAAGGAATCAGCCGATAAAAGAGAGGAACCAAAATGTATGCTGCATTCTAATTGGAGGGATGGTTAAAAAAATATCTCTGAAGTTGTTGTTTCAGTGATTGCCTATTAGAGAAATTACCATTTACAATAAAGCATTGGATAGATGTTTATTGAGGGTAATACACAAGGTTTGGCTCCTTGGATCAGTTTTGTTTTGTTACAGATTCTTCTGAATATAACCTTTAAACCATAATGTAAGCAGTGACAGAGATGTGTGTGATATGGACAGGGCCGGATTTGTACTTTTTACCGCCCAAGGCCAACTATACCATCTGTATGGTTGTTATCTCTGTGTGCCCCAATGAGAATTCTCCTTACTTTCCATCATTGGATGTCACAGACAATAACTATTTTATTAATACGCGTATAGATTATAAATTATGTTTTCCTTAAGAACCGTTATGTTTGCCATCTCGTTAATGATGGAACCATTGTGTCACCATGAGAGTTAGGCTGAAGTGTACCTGCAGGATAGAGCTTACAGGTCTTGCAGGGACGACACAAGTACAGGACAGAGAGTTCAAAGGTTAAAGCTGTCTTTGTAGATAGGGATGGCTGCATAGAACAGCTTTACTGCCCCTCACTGAGCCGCCCCTAAAATTCTGGTGCCCTAGGCCATGGCCTATGTGGCCTTGCCAGAAATCCGGCCCTGGATATGGAACATTCAGTTAGGACAGGGATGCATTATATCATATTTACACCTTGCTTTATAATGGTATGGTTCAAGGCTAAATATATGAGGTTTCACTTGGTGCTTGATGCACACACCCTTCTGTGTTGAAATGCTTAATTTCTTTCCTTTGGAGGTGGGTGGTGAATGGTCCTCTTGGGGGGGGGGGGGGAGTTGTCGGCTGTCTGCGTCTGTCCCCCCCACCCGGGGTGCAATGTGGGGAGCCACCCCTGAGTCTTAACCAGCTTGGGGTGGCCCCAGCTTCGCTCCCCTTTTTTGTGGTGCTCCCAAGTCATGCTTATTTGGCAGATTGTGAAGACACACATGGACGCAATGCGTTACAAGATAGGTACCTATCCTTTGGGAGGCGGGTGTGGGTGGCTCTTCCTGGCACTGGCCATGCTTAGGGGGGGTCTTCTGCACTTCTCAGTCCCCCCCCCCCAACCAGGGTGCAGCTACAGGGTATCTGAGCAGTGAGAGGGCTTGGAACCTTGCTTTATAATGGTATGGTTCAAGGCTAGATATATCAGGTTTCACTTGGTGCTTGATGCACACACCCTTCTGTGTTGAACTGCTTAATTTCTTTCCTTTGGAGGTGGGTGGTGAATGATCCTCTCGGGAAGGGGGGGGTTGTCGGTTGTCTGCGCCTGCCCCCCCACCCGGGGTGCAATGTGGGGAGCCACCCCTGAGTCTTAACCAGCTTGGGGTGGTCCCTGCTTCGCTCCCCTTTTTTGTGGTGCTCCCAAGTCATGCTCATTTGGCAGATTGTGAAGACTCACATGGACGCAATGTATTACAAGATAGGTACCTATCCTTTGGGAGGCGGGTGTGGGTGGCTCTTCCTGGCACTGGCCATGCTTAGGGGGGGGGTCTTCTGCACTTCTCAGTCCCCCCCCCCCACACACACCAGGGTGCAGCTACAGGGTATCTGAGCAGTGAGAGGGCTTGGAACTCTGTTTATGCTGCTCCCCTTTAAAAAGGGGGCATGGGGTGCCTCCTTGCGGCGCCCCTGGATAAGTGCTAAATGCTGCATGAACTAATACCTGCAGGGCAAAATTTTGCGGTGTAATTAGTTGTAAAACCCTGCATATTCTGGCAAGCGAAAGCAAATGCAAGTTTGCATGAGCAATGCAAACTTGATTAAACCAATTAGGCCACACTTGTAAGGCTAGATATGTCAGGTTTCACTTGGTGCTTGATGCACACATCCCTCTGTGTTGAAATGTATAATGGTATGGCCCTTAGGAAAGGGATGAATTTCCTATTTACTGTATTTGCCACCATATAAGACACACCTAGGTTTAGAGGGCAAAAAACAGGGGAAAATATATGCATACTAACCCTGGTGTGTCCATGTCCCAGGAGCTTCTTGTAGATGTTCTCCCCCAATTTGTGTTTTCCACGTGCAATTTTCATTTTCATTTCCAATTTTTTGTTTTGTGGCAAAATACAAAAGGAATAGAAGCATGCACAATTTGCAGAAAAAAAGCAGAAAGCTGTATGATTTTTTTATTTTTACCACAGAGGAAAAAAGCAAAAATAGAACATAAATAAACACAACAAAAAAAATTCAGATTCTTGAGTGGTCCATTGACTTTCATTACATTGCATGTTTCCTATAGTGCAGCAAAACATGCACTATATGGGCAAGTGTAATCCCTGCCTAAATAATCAATATATAACTTACACTTTATAGCTATAAATCTATCTACATTATGTTCTAAAAGACAAATCAATCATCTTCACAACCTATAGAGCCAGTAATGTATGTGTTTTCTTTTTGCCCTTTATAATATTCTACACTCTTTTTATTGTAAATTGCATTTTTTTTTCAGATTATTCACATCCACATCCCTATCTGCTGTGAAGATTACTTTCTTACTTTGCGCATTGCTTAATGCTTGTGCAAAAATGTGTTAATGTGAGAATATAATCCATAATTAAAGAAAAAAAAAGAAAGCACATAAATCAGAAGATATATACTAGTTAGACTTACATGACCTAAATGTTGTACTGTCCACATTTGGTTTTTGAGAATTCATTAAGAAGATAAATCTGTTCCCCATCTTTTGGTCTTCTGATTGAAGCCAATCGTGATGTCATTTCCTCCCTCTTTTTTTATCCTCTGCATCAATGTTTGTGTATATTTGCATGCCCTCCTCCTAGAGTTTACAGACACTAACATTGAGATCCCTACAGTCCTGGCCAAAAGTTTTGAGACTGTCAAAAATATTCGTTTTCACAACGTTTGCGGACAATTACCTGAGATTTATGCAAAGAGTCAGTATTTGCAGACAGTGTTGGCCCTTCTTTATCAGGACCTCTGCAATTTGACTGGGCATGCTCTCAATCAACTTCTGGGCCAAATCCTGACTGATAGCAACCCATTCTTTCATAATCACTTCTTTGAGTTCCTCAGAATTAGTTGGGTTTTGTTTGTCCACCCACCTCTTGAGGAATGAACACAAGTTCTCAGTGTGATTAAAATCTGGGTAGTTTCTAGGCCATGGACCCAAAATTTAAACGTTTTGGTCCCCGAGCCACTTTATCAATTTTGCCTTATGACGCGGTGCTCCATCGTGCTGGAAAATGCATTGTTCTTCACCAAACTGTTGGATTGTTGGAAAAAGTTGCTGCTGGGGTGTTTTGGTACCATTCTTTATTTATGGCTGTGTTTTTTGCCAAAATTGTGAGTGAGCCCACTCCCTTGGAAGAGAAGCAACCCCACTCATGAATGGTCTCAGGATGTTTTACTGTTGGCATGACACAGGTCTGATGGTAGCACTCACCTTTTCTTCTCCTTACAAGCCTTTTTCCAGATGCCCAAACAATCGGAAAAGGGCTTCATCGGAAAATATGACTTTGCCCCAGTCCTCAGAAGTCCATTCACCATACTTTCTGCAGAAGATCAGTCTGTGCCTGATGTTTTTTTGAGAGAGAAGTGGCTTCTTTGCTGCCCTTCCTGACACCAGGCCATCTTCCAAAAGTCTTCGCCGCACTGTGTGTGCAGATGCGCTCACACCTGCCTGCTGCCATTCCTGAGCAACCTCTGCACTAGTTGCACTCCGATCTCACAGCTGAATCCTCTTTAGGAGACAATCCTGGCGCTTGCTGGACTTTTTTGGACACCCTGAAGCCTTCTTGACAAGAATTGAACCTCTTTCCTTGAAGTTCTTGATGATCCTATAAATTGTTGATTTAGGTGCCTATGAAGCCATTTTTATGCAACACAATGATGGCTGCATGCGTTTCTTTGCTGGTCACCATGGTTAACAATGGAAGATCAATGATTTCAAGTATCACTATTCTTTTAACAATTTCAAGTCTGCCATTCTAACCCAATCAACCTGACATAATGATCTCCAGCCTTGTGCTCATCAACATTCTCACCTGAGTTAACAAGACAATTTCTGAAATGATCTCAGCAGGTCCTTTAATGACAGCAATGAAATGTAGTGGAAAGGTTTTTTGGGGATTCAGTTAATTTTCATGGCAAAGAAGGACTATGCAATTCATCTGAATACTCTTCATAACATTATGGAGTATATGCAAATTGCTATTATAAAAACTTAAGCAACAACTTTTCTAATTTCCAATATTTTTGACAGTCTCAAAACTTTTGGCCAGGACTGTGCACAGGCATGCCTCATTAGTATGGGACTGTGTTTGGAATAGAAAGCCCACAGGAATTTCTGAGCAATATGGACTGTGTTTTAGCAGCAACCGCAGGGAGTAATCTTAACAGTCACCTCACACCAATTTAGCGTCAGCTGTCAACCACTTCCTCTATCACCAGCAATGGCAAAATTAAGAGCCAGGGGACCTAGATACAGTATATATCTTATACTATTGTACTTGTATTATCATAAAAAAGAAGACTGTAAGGCAGGTAATATAGATGTAAGTTTAGTAAACACATTACAGGTGTTTTCAAAATGTTCTTTTTTTGCAGTTTATTGCCACTTTAAATAAAAGTGCATTGAGAAATGGCTTCTCATTGCAGACATGCTGGCAGAGCAGGGGAATGAGAGAAGTACACATTGCTTTAGGTCGGATGATGTGCATTGCACTTGTAAAGAAACTCCCACTCTCTTGGCAGTAAGGAGCTACCTGATGGAGCCTGTCAGAAGCTAGATAGGTACTTTTAGGATATTTTTTGCAAAAAGTACAGACGTGCAAAGCACAAAACATTGTGCATTGCTAATTAAAGGAAATGTATTAAAAGAAATTGGAGGCTGACTCCGAGCTTTAACAATACATGAAGTAAAATTAATAATCATAATTTTAGAAAGGCCTTTTTTATCTTTTTTACTTTTAGCATTTTCTGTCATTGATGAGCCACATGAATAATGTGAAATCTATGTGAATGGCTTGAGGCAGAGCTGCTGCAGGAATTAGAAGCTGACTTCTAGCGCAGAAACAGGGTGGGACAAGGTATTGAAAACCTGTCCTTTCTATCTACTGGCAATAGCAACAACTGCCCAATTTGGTTACGAAAAGGAAAACCTTTCTAAGTTTGCCAAATGCAATTTACTATAAATTATATAACACAAATGACACATGTACTAACAATGTGATGCTTATCTTGCACTTTACTTGTTTATTTCTAGAGAAAATATTTGACATTGTCACAGCTAGATACATATCCTGTAGCAACTGCTGTTCTGTCTTTCTAGCTCTGCAAGGAGTGTTCTCTTTTCTCATGTGATACTTTCACAAGCTCTTTACTCACTGATAATAAAAAATGTTTTAGACGTTTATTGCTTTGAAACATCATTCATCATTTCTTGTCACCTGATTATTATAAATGACAGAAGAATTTAAGTCTCTTTGGGTGAAAAAAAACACCCGGTGTGTGGTGGTACTTTAACTGGTAAGACTGGTATCTCTCTGGTAACTGGGAAGACTGGTAACTAAATCACTTTTCAGTACCTGAGCAGGGACTGTCTTTTGAACCTTTTATTGCAGTGCAGCCATTTAAAAATGTTATGCAGCTCAGTCTGTGGACTGTCTCTTTGTAGCATGAATAGTTGTAACGATAGGGTGCTGCAACTCAGACGTCTGATTATTTGTGATCTGCAGAATCACCAATAATACAGACGCTATACCTGATTATGTGGTGATCTGCAGTATCACCAATAATACCAGTATAGCTAGCAGTGAGTAAGGTGTGGTGTTTGGTGCAACAGTATAGACTTCTCCAGAGGAGCTGAAGGGTCTATCAACACAAGTAAAAATAGGCCTTTACCAGAGGAGCTGGCAAAGTACTAACAATGAGAGAATAAAGCAGTTTGGCTAAACCTTACCAGAGGAGCTGGTAAGGTACTAACAGCACAAATGACTGACTAGTTTAACTAGACCTTGCCAGAGGGGCTGGCAAGATACTATCAATCACTAGAGCTATATAAATAGGTCGGAACCTCAGCAAAGGGGCTGGTAGGTTCTAATAGCTAAGAGCACCTCACCAGTGGCTAGGGCCCACTGGTGAGTAGAGTAGTCAGACAGGCTAGGTTCGATAACAGGCAGGCAGAGATAGTACCAAATCGGCAGGCAAGAGAGTAGTTAATATCAGGCAGAGGTTCAGCAACTAAGTCAGAAAGGCAGAGATACAGAATCGTATAGAAATAGAAAGGTCAGAGAGTAGCCAGAATCATACACAGGTTATCAAAATACAATGTAATAATAACTAACTATAGATAGATGTATATTGCAAACACTGCATATACATCTATCAACAACAGGAACCTCACTAGGTCTGAGCGCTAACACGAGTGTATTCGCAACAGCAGACGAGTTGCCAATGATCTGTGAAGGCTTAAGAAGCCGAGGAGAGCCCAGCGTAGCCCCCTAGCAATCAGCCAATCCGAGCGGCGCGAGTCACTCCTGACGTCAGCCGACCGGCAGATCAGCTGACGCGCCTTCTTCCAGCATAAAGGTCCTTTCTCCGTGCGCGCCCGTGCGATACAGAGACCCTATGAACAAGAGACAATGCCATTCCCGGCGTGCTGGACGCCGCCGGGACGGATAAGGCCTGTGAACAGGGAACAAAGGCGGCTGCGGGTATAGCCTGCATATCCACAGCCGCCATAGCGTCATGTGTTACAATAGTGTGATGATGCTGAACTAAGAAGGAGCAATCTTGGCCACAGAGACTGCTGTTAAATCCCTCAGAAGGATCTTAAAAGAGGTCTTCAGTATGAGCACCTAACATTACCAAAAGGTTACATATGTGTCCATTCAATGTACAAGGGCTGACACTCTGCATACAAAGCTATGAGACTATAGCAGGGGTCAGGAACCTTTTTGTCTGAGAGAGCCATAAACGCCATATATTTTAACTAGCAGCTACGCCCAGAAGGCCATGCGCACTCCCGCGGCCGATTACATGCGCGCTCCCGAACCGCGGATCGCTAGCTTAGGAATCAATCAATCGGAACATGGTGCCCGATAATTGATTCCTCTCCCCCGCAGAAAAAGCGACCGCTTCTCTCGGAAGCCTCGCATTTTCTGCCTCATGCATCTCCCTACGTCCCTCTAAGCGTACATGTTACACTTAGAGTGACGTCATGTAAACAAACTCATGGCTGCTATCTTGTGGCCAAAAAGTAAAACTACATCTACATGTAAAAAAATAAAATAAAAGTAAACATATATTTATCTAAAAAAAAATTACTATTTACATCCCACCCTCCCAAAAATACCCAAATAAAATGTTTAATAAAAAAAAAAACCCAAAAAAACATTACAATTAAAAAAAAAACTTAAATATTTACCTAAGGGTCTAAACTTTTTTTTCAAATATCAATGTAAAGATGAAATATTTCTCTTTTATTTTTTTATTTTTTTATTTTTTTATTTTTTTTTATTATAAGCTTGTAAATAGTGATGGATGCAAAACGGAAAAAATGCACTTCTATTTCCAAAATAAAATATTGTCGCCATACATTGTGATAGGGACATAATTTAAATGGTGTAATACTCGGGACTATTAAGCTAATACAATACGTGGGTTTTAATTATGGAGGCCTGTATTATTTTAAAACTATAATGGCCGAAAACTGAGAAATAATGAAATTTTTATTTTTTCTTATTCTTCCTGTTAAAATGCATTTACAGTAAAGTGGCTCTTAGCAAAATGTACCCCCCAAAGAAAGCCTAATTGGGGGCGGAAAAAAACAGATATAGATCAGTTCATTGTGATAAGTAGTGATAAAGTTATAGGCTAATGAATAGGAGGTGAACATTGCTCGGATACATAAAGTGAAAACGACTGAAGGCTGAAGTGGTTAAAATGTAATTCCATGAGAGCTATACAATATGTTTCAAACTGGGAAAGTAGGGCTCACGTCCCTGTTGCCATGGTGATGTGTATACAGTTGATCTGCCGGGCAGCGGAAGTGTCAGACACGTCTTCAGCTTCTCTTGGGTTTCAGCAATATCAGCAATTTCCCCGAGAGCCAGACAGGAGAAATACAGACTAACAGCTTGTACAATTAGCTAGCTGACTTTTGGGTTGATTCACTTTGTAGGACGAGACCCTGCATGTTGGCCCAATAGGCTGCCTGTCAAGTGACAGGCAGCCTATTGGGCCAAAGTGTGGGGATCTCGTTCTACAAAGTCACTGGACCTGACAGGGTCCAGAGTGGGACAATTGGAGCAACCATTAGTTTTGAGGGGTAGTGCGAGTAAGTAAGTAGCGCATGCTACAGCAGTAGCGTGCACTACTTTGAAAATTGTACTTGCGCTGCCACACTAAGCTGCGCTGCTGGAGCAGTGTAGCTTAGTGATTTAACCCCTACTGATTTGTCTGTGAGCCAGATGTAGCCATCCAAAGAGCCACATCTGGCTACTGAGACATAGGTTCCCTACCCCTGGACTATAGCATACATGTAAAAACAGCGTTTGGAAATTCCGGCGCAAGATAACTAGACAAAATGTAATTTTGTGCACTGGCTTTAGTAGAATTTCAATAATATTGCTGATATTCTACTATCGCCTATCGTAACCTAATGTTCACATTCACCCTCCCCTACCTATGCCTAACACCACCCCACTCCCACTCGCCACTAGTCAAAATCAATAAATCTCACTGTTACCACTGCTAAGTATCGTACACCATAACTACACAGCTGAAGCTGCCTTGTAATTATCCTCTATGGACCACCAAATTTACCAGGCGTGAGTGTGCATATTACCTGTCTCAGAGACTGTTTACTTGGAGCAGTGCCTAGAGTTTAGCTAATGACAATAAGAGGACAATAAGTAACAGTGACAGACATTGACATAGCAGACTAAACTTCTGCTTCAAATCAGTTATTAGGCCTTAGTATGAGTCTGACAGAGTACTGGTAGTGAAGGACCACATACACTCCTTGAGCCAAAATATGAGTTGTGTATTATGATTTTTTTTTCCAAAGGGATAAGTCAGAAAGCTAATATTGACTGACCCCGTTTATCAGCACCTTCCAGCCCCAAATTAAAAGTGCCCTGCACAGTCCTTGAAAGCACATCATGTAAATCTATTTTCATATAGCCAGGCTGCAGGTAGCTGTCAGAACAACATGTTTTTACATTCTCAAACACAACACCACAGTGTAACCTGCTGGAGAAACAAAAACATGCAGAGTTAAAACAAAGTAAATGTGTAATGTCATGTTCTAAAAGAAGACGGCAGGAGAGGAGGATCAACAGCAATGTGAAACAGATAACAACTCATAATAATGATGACAGATTGTCAAGAAAGTAGCAAGTAGGCCTATAATTACTGACTTGTGTGCCTGAAGCAACTCACAGGTGCGAGTGATGCAATTAAGCCGGGCATGCAAAAACTAACCTATTCTGAGGTCTTGTTTCTATTGCAATTTCTATATTAACATAATTAGGATGGGTGTAGTTGTACATTCAGGGAACATCAGTCTTTTCATAACTACAAGCTGTACAGTAACATAAATAAAAGACTCCAAAGTGTAGAATTACATCAAGTCGTTATGAATGATGTGGCATCTATTATACTTTTGAACAATTTGCATTTAAATATGATGCTGATCATGATGCTGTTTTATTGTCGTTGTTGTCCCCTATGATTGATACTTTTGATCGATTTTTTGTCAAATCAATCAAAAGCCAATCAATCCAACATTTTGGAGGAATTGATTTCCAGCAGATTAACTGAATCTGCCAGGAATCAAACAGTATAATTTCTTAGTGTATAGCCATCTGTTTATTTCATATGCTCTCAAGCACTTTTACCTATCATTACACAATGGCCACAATTCAGTAAACCTATCTCCTGATTTTAATAATGAATTGTGCTTATTTTACTGCTATCAACTAAGTGATAAATCATTTAGTATTCACTAAGAAATTTACCTCATCTAATCCTTAAATTGAGAGTTGATTCCTAAAGTTAAGGATTAATGGTACAGTGGATCCTTAACTTAAGGATATCATTTTGTGAAGTGTCAATTCACAGAGAAGACTGCAGGTGATAACAATCCTGAAGTGTGCAAGGAATTGTCACCACACCTCAGCTGTCCTTAAGAAGAGCATTATTAGAGACTACAGTGTAAGATAGAGGATTTTAAACGTAACTTTCTTAATTCTCTAGCAGTTTATGAGGAGGCTCTATACAAAGAGAAATATACACATTCACACTGAGAGGTAGAGACATCATGTGTCTGTCAACACACACACACTCACTCACCCACGCTTACACACTCACTTATTTACAGGGGCGCCGCCAGACACCAAGCAGGCCAAGCAGCCTCTTGGGGCCTCATGCTTTTAGGGGCCTCGGAGGCTCCGTGACATTGTCGTGACGTCACACTGTTGTGCGCACTGAGCTTGCCGCAGCGTCTAATAGACGCCGCGGCAGTTCATAGCCCGTAGCCCCGCTCCAGCCTGCATAGTCTTCCAGCAGGCAGAGCAGGGCTACGGGAAGATGGCGTCCAAAGTCCTGTACTGGAGACTATTTGTGTCTCCAGTACAGGGCGTCGGGCGCCATCTTCCCGTAGCCCTGCTATTCCATTCAGCGTGGGAGACTGCAGGAGGATCGTCCGGGGAGCTGCGCACCAGAGGCCGGTGCTCCAACCAGCCGGGAGAGGAGACTTCTGTCAGGTGAGTAAATTATTTTTTTTGTAGGTGAAATGTTGCCCAAATTGTGTGTATTTTCTGCTGAAATGTTGCCCAAATTGCATTTGTTTTATGCTGAAATGTTGCCCAAATTGCGTTTGTTTTCTGCTGAAATGTTGCCCAAATTGCGTTTGTTTTCTGGTGAAATGTTGCCCACATTGCATTGATTTTCTGGTGTCTGGGGTAACTGTTGCTGCATTTAATAGTCATAGTTGGTTATATTTGCTGCTTTGGGGTTACAGTTATGCTCCACCCATACAATGTCATGTTCACACCCACCCCCTACGCGAACACCCCCCACGCCCATTTTCCAGCCCGGCGCGCATAGAACACCCCCCTATTCCCTCCGCTCCACCCACATGTCATGGCCACACCCACTTTCTGTGAAATAGCCACGCCCATTTTCCCCCGTGGCTAGGGCCACTTCCTGCAGTTTGCTTGGTGCCACAAAAACCTTAGCTGCACCCCTGCTCATTTACTCATGCTACTTTTCTGGCTGGCATACACAGGAACCTCCTTCAGGCTGGCTGTGATCTTCCTGACAAAGGAGGCTGCAGGAGTGTCGGGGCCTGTGTGTGCACCTTTCCTACCTACCACTTGTAACAAAAACTGCATAGGTGATAAAATATCCCTGAAATGAGTGTGGGGATTTCCGTTTAGCCTGTGTGCATGTAAGTGGTACAGTGACATATGTCACAGCACAATACTTACCTTCCAGTGCCTCCCCCCGGGTCCCCACAATACTCTTCAAATTTAGCTAGGACCCCTGTCATGTTGAATATGGACGAGGAGGAAAAGGCAGTCCTCCTCCTCTGTCCATGCCCAGTCCATCCTGCTGTTCACGCACTCTTGTGATCTAGTTGCTGTCCCTTCATGCTCGCTCTGAATACTTGCATGTCTCAGCTCTCAGTGCACAAACAGGGTTGTACACTGTGGGAGCATGTTCCTGAGTGAGCACTGACCCAGAAGTATTTTCAGGGTCAACACCATTTTGGTGAGGACATTCCGGTGTTCTTGAAGTAGTAGTGAAACGGGAGCTCCGGGAGTAGAAAAATGACAGCACATAGATTCAGTGTTGGGTGTGTAATGCAGTCATGACCCTGTGGGTGACCTCTGGTAAGTCTGTTCTTGGGCTTTTTATCCTGTATCAGACATGTGTCCAATTGTGTATATGCTCATTGTATGTGTGTGATGTGAATAAATCCCCCATTAGCATAGGGACCCCTCTAGGATATTGGCCTTGATGCCGGCAGAGAGGTCTAACCCACATTCATGCTGGATATGTGGGGCTAACAATCTTATTTATTTTGGGAAGTTGTGATAGCCACTAGCTATCTGTGAGTCTTGAGCCCAGGTTCCTTTAAATTTTTCTCCATACAGTCACATGTTTTTTTCTTCACAGGTACTGCTCGATTCAAGGTTACTGGTGTGAAAACATACAACAAAATCTTAATAAGGACAGGTTTTTTAGTGAACTGATATTTGCAATGTGGATTAAAATAGAGGACATTACTTGGAGTAACATATGACTAATTATACAGTCTATCCAGTTAAAAAAGGTGACTCTCTTGTGTTGATCACAGCCAGTCTAGGCTATCTCTGCCAAGAATCTACTACCTGGGGGGAAGCATAATGGCTACCTATACTCAGGGCCGGCTCGCTCATGAGGCGGGGTGAAACATTTGCCTCAGGCGGCAAACTTCAAAGGGCGGCACCCGCCCGGGGGGGCCGGCCACCAAGCCGGAGGGGTAGCGGGCAGGTCGGGGGTATTGTGCCTAGCGGTGGGGAGGGGGGTCGGACCCCCCCCCTCCCTCGCCTGGGTCCCCCGATCTGCGCTCCCCTCCAGCCTGTAATTAGTAAGCTGCTGCCAGATCGTAAAAGGCACGGGCGGGGAGGACTCACCTTTTCCGTGTTCCAGCGAGCGCTCCACTGATGTCACTTCCTGCATCGCCGCCCACTGTATTGTAAGTGGACGGCGATGCAGGAAGTGACGTCAATGGAGCGCACGATGGAACGCGGAAAAGGTGAGTCCTCCCCGCCCATGCCTCTTACGATCTGGCAGCAGCTTACTAATTACAGGCTGGAGGGGAGCGCAGATCGGGGGACCCAGGCGAGGGAGGGGGGGTCCGACCCCCCTCCCCACCGCTAGGCACAATACCCCCAACCTGCCCGCTACCCCTCCGGCTCGGCGGCCGCCCCCCCCCCCCCCCCGGACGGGGGGGGGGGGCGGCGGCAGCAGCTCTGCCAAATTTGCCTCAGGCGGCAAAAAGTGACGATCCGGCCCTGCCTATACTATACTCAGGGGAAGCATATGGCTACCTATACTGGGGGGCTATCTATAGTTGAGGAAGGGCACTTTTGTCTACCTATACAAGGAGGCAACTCTGGAACTATCTATACTAGGGGGCTACCTCATACTGGATACCCCTGCCTGCCTCATACTGAGGGGCACTTCTCGCTACCTATAGTGGAAGGTACACAGAGCTTCTTATTACTGAGGGGCTACCTAATATTAGAATCACCTCTGCCTGCCTAAAACTGGAACAGTTGGGGGGGGGGGCACAAAGTTGCCTAATCATTTTTTTGAGGAGGTCAACAATCACAATTTTGCTATTAGGCCCCATGATTTCTAGTTATGCCACAGCCTTTAACCACAGAAAAACTTTCTAAACAGAGTTTCTAAAGGACCTTAGTCTTCGCTACCTACAGCAGTGATGAGGAGCACAATTGCAGAGCCAGAAGTAACTAAGGAGCAAAAAGCGGATCCACAATCATCCTTTAAAACTTTGACTTCCCCCAGTCAAGCTCCCATTTTTTACGGGAAAAAGATGCTCTCCCAAACTATATTTTCCATACAGACTAGTGGACACTTATCCCTGCAACCACTTCGAGGCCTATGCTGTTCCAAGTTTTGAAAAGAAAAGCAACATCACATTTTAGCAAAAAGCAGTCCCTGTCCTCCATAACCATGTAACCAACAATCAGTCCCCGTCACTGCAACACTTTGTCAGTGGTGGTGTATCTGCACACATATACATGAAATAGTAAGAATCAGCAGGAGTATATCTTTAATGGGAAACTTGATGAGTTTAATGGTGGTTGGTCATCAATTTTAAAGGGACATGTGTCAGATTCAATAGTCTCTGTCAACTAGAAATCATTCTGGTTTTCATACGCATACTACACTTTTGCCTCTTTTTCCTTGTCCGAGGATGTACCTCTACATTGAGGCACGTGTGTCAATTGTGCTAATCTACTGGTCACCTTTTGCTTGGAGCAGCTCATGCACATACTTTGTCAACTTTGCCAGGTTCATGTAATAAACTAAGTAATTCAACCCCTCCTAACCAACTACCCATGATTACAGTCACTGAAAGATAACGTCATTGATGATCAATGGCTATGTCAGCTCCAGCATGGACCACTTCAGAAGTGAAGACCTCAAGGATTTATGGGTGTTCAGAGTAGTTGGGGTAGTGAACAATTGTTGCATCTAACTGTCACTAGGGATGAGGTAGAATTTTCTTTTGCCTTTTTTTATTTTCACCTGTATACGTCTCAGCAAAAATGTTGGCCATATTAGCTCATCACTATTGTCCACAATCAATGGTACATGCTTAACCTTTGTTGAAATGAGCTAGGCTTAGATCTCAGATAACCACTACACTCCCAGAGAACTACACCGAATATTGAATCACATTGCCAAGACTTTGTTCATGAAAGAAAACACTCTCAACTCACTACAACATATGCGGTTGATTACTAAATAAGATTATAAAAATGAGTGGTACTGAATACCAATGCCAACCTAACCAAATCCTGACGTAGCACAGCTCTCCTACTTCCATCCCACTATCCCCCCCCCCCCCTAAACCTCTCCCCCTGTACATATAATTTCAGGAACATTTCTCTAAGGGTCTTCTGTCTCTACTCTGATGCATGAATATATATTTATATATATATATTTATATATATATATATATATATATATATTAATTATTTATTGTATTTATAAAGCGCCAACATATTACGCAGCGCTGGACATTAGTTTAGGTTACAGACAATATTTAGGGGTGACATACAGCAAAATGACAATACCTGAATACAACAAAGACCAGATCATGCAGCACAGTATGAGTACAAGGTAATGCTTAGTCACTGGAGGGGAGCATGGAGATCACACAGCACAGTATGAGTACAAGGTAATGCTTAGTCACTGGAGGGGAGCATGGAGTTTAGGCAAGTTAGGTTCACTCAGATGCATAGCATGGGTTCACAGTAATGGAGGTGCATGATCAGGTAGGACACAAAAGGAAGAGGACCCTGCCCAAAGGATTACAATCTAGAGGGAGAGGTAAGGACACGAAAGGTAGGGGACCAGAGTTCAGCTGTGGGTTTAGAGCACTTGTGAGGGGTAGTAGGCCAGAGTGAAAAGGTGAGTTTTGAGGGCCTTCTTGAAGATGTTGAAAGAGGGGGCTGCCCTAATGGGTGGAGGTAGGGAGTTCCATAGTGTTGGAGCAGCTCTTGAGAAGTCCTGGAGGCGTGCAGGGGACTGAGTGATGTGGGGGGCGGTTAGGCGAAGTTCATTGGAAGAGCGGAGTGAGCGGCATCAGAAATGTAGGTTGGACAGGTTTTGTGGACAGATTTGTAGGTCAGACACAGTATCTTGAATCTGATTCTGGACTGGATAGGAAGCCAGTGGAGGGATTCAAGGAAGGGATCCGCTGTGGTGGAGCGATGGGAGCAGTGGATAATTCTGGCTAACGCATTCATGATGGACTGCAGTGGGGCTGTTCGGGTCATAGGGAGACCAGACAGAAGGGCATTGCAGTAGTCAAGGTGGGAAATTATGAGGGCATGGATGAGGAGTTTGGTGGTGGCAGGGGTCAGGAAAGGGTGAATCTTATAGATGTTACGAAGGTGGAAGTTGCAGGACTTTGTGAGGTTTTGGATGTGGGGAGTGATGGAGAGTGTGGAGTCCAGGGTGACACCCAGACAGCGGGCTTGAGAGGTAGGGCGAATGATAGTGTGGTTAACAGTGACATGCACATCTGGGAGGTTCATGGATGGCCGGGGTGGGAAGATCATAAATTCTGTTTTGTCTAGATTTAGTTTCGGGAACCTAGTGGACATCCAGGAGGAGATGGCTGATAGGCAGGAGGAGACCTTGTCCATGGTAGTGGTGGATATGTCAGGGGTGTGGAGGTAGATCTGGGTGTCATCTGTATACAGATGATAGTTAAAACCTATGGAGGAGATAACCTTGCCAATGGAGGATGTGTATAGGGTGAACAGTAGGGGGCCAAGGACTGAGCCTTGGGGGACTCCCACCGAGAGGTGGTTGGGGGTGGACGAGGACTCATTGAAGGTGGTCGTGAAGGAGCAGTTGGAGAGGTAGGATGAAAGTCAGGTCAGGGCGAGATCAGGAATGCCCATGGACTGGAGGGACTGGAGGAGTAGGGGATGATCTACTGTGTCAAAAGCTGCTGAAAGGTGGAGGAGGAGGAGAATGGAGTATTTACCTTCAGCTTTAGCCAAGGCAAGGTCACTGACCACTTTGGTGAGAGCAGTTTCGGTTGAGTGGGCAGGCCGAAATCCAGATTGCAGTGGGTCTAGCAGTGAGTTGGCATTGAGGTACTGGGTCAGGCATTTGTGAACCAGATGCTCAAGGAGTTTTGAGGCAAAGGGGAGGAGGGAGATAGGGTGGTAGTTGGAGGGTAGCAAGGGGTCGAGGGGGGGTTTCTTGAGCAGGGATAGTACAGTGGCCTGCTTGAAGTCTGAGGGGAATGTGCCTGTGGATAGGGAGAGGTTGAACAGGGTAGTGAGGACTGGGGCCAATTCAGTAAAGTGAGGCTGGAGTAAATCAGAAGGGATGGGGTCAAGGGGGGAAGTAGTGGTATGGGAAGTCTGCAGTATGTGGTTGACTACCTCGGTTTTAGTAGGAGTGAAGGATGTGAGGGGAGGATAGGGTGGAGGAGGAGCTGGTTGGGAGGGGATGGGAGGTGAAGATTGGAGATTGGATATTTCCTGACGGATGGAGACAATTTTGTTGGTGAAGTGGGTGGCTAAATCTGTGGCAGAGAGGGAGGAAACAGTGGGTGGGGAGTGGGTTTAAGCAGAGAGTTTAAAGTGGCAAAAAGACGCCGGGGGTTGGAAGCTTGTTCTCCGATGTATAGATATATATATATATATATATAGATAGATAGATAGATAGATAGATAGATAGATAGATAGATAGATAATGACTGCTTCAAGGGTCCCCAGCCCCTCTTCTGAGAGAAGGACTGCATTATTTTTTAGAAACTTCTCTGAGCTGTTGTCCAAACATGGTATCATTTGGTAGTTGCATAAAATGGCCCAGACCCATACACATGCTGCTAACACATAATTGCCAGTCTTTCAATGTTGTTTTGGTGCATTTGGATGCTGAAGTCACTCTCTAGAGACTGAAGCAAATCACCAGAAGTTTTCTGTTTTGACTTTAATGGTTCCATGTAATGGCTATAACAGTCTAAATTTGTATTTTTAGAGGTGAATCATTTAATCAATGAGGATCAATGAGTTTGTTCCAGCAAAAAGGATTGCCAATAACTTTTTTATTTTTTGCCCCAGAAGAGAAGATTAAGCAGTTGCTGTGCTCGCATGCTTTGTAAGAACAATTATTACCGCCTTGCATTTAAGAAAGCTACTAACCACTGATACAGGTTTGACTCTGCCTCATGGTAGCCAGTCTGGTGAGATGTAAGTCTGCTGCGCCATCACCCTCTCATATTGTCATACTACTAGCTTAATTTGTCATTCTCTTGTGAAAAAAAGGACCAACTCATTCCTATTCTGGTGGGTTGGTAGACCACATTGTACTGTAAATTATCCTTATGCAATCTGAAAAATTATAGGCAACTTTTCAAAGTCACATCAATTTGGAAGACAATAGCAAAAAAAATGCATAAGCTTGGAATTATTAACATCCCTAACCACAGCCAGTGCTATGTGAAAGTGCAACACAATATAACACACTTCCCAGCAGACATTACCCAGTGCAGTGGCATAGGTCTCAGCATAGCAGCCATAGCAGTGACATTGGCCAGTGGTGTTGGAACCCCTTAGGTGCAGAGTAGCAACCAGAGTGAAGTAGAGAAGTAACTCACTTTTCCAGGCCCCATCAGCCATCTACCTTCTTCAATGAACATGTCTCTATGACTACAGCATTGAGAACGCCCACTATACAAACTGCGGCTACAAATAGTGAATACAAACAGTTGGCACCCCCCGAGACCAGATTTCCAATGATAGCCATTCTTCATGGCTATTAACGACCATGACAGAAAGTTATCAGCAAATCAGCATGGATCAGTTGGGATTGGGATGCGGGGGGTGGTTAGGGTTAGGCATTGGTTGGGAAGGTCAGTTACAATTAGGAACTTTACGGTGGGGGATTGGTTAGGGTTTGGCATTGAATTGGGGATTGGTTATGGTTAGGCATTTTCTGGTGGGAGATCGGTTAGGATTAGGCATTAGTTGGGGGATCATTTACAGTTAGGTATTTTGCAGCAAGGGATTGGTTAGGATAGGCATCAATTGGGTTGGAGGGAGTTTTGTTGGTGTTAGGCATCGGTAAAGGGCACATGTGAGAACAGGGTCAGGTTAGGTGCAAGCAAAATATCAGCAAACATTACCAATATCTTCCTATTTGAATTAAGCAGTAGAATATCAGTAATTTTATCTATATTCCACTAGCGGGCGGCTTTCTTTAGTGCCCAAATTACTAAAGCACCTTTTTTAAATGTATGCCTTTCCCAGTGCTGATAGACACATGGACTGGTTTCAGTATAAAAGAGAAATTCCAGACCCATCAAGTGATGTAGTAAAATATTTAATGTTATCTTTTACCCTGGAAATTCTTACCAAGCCTTCCCACACTGAAAAAAAGTGTTTTATTTTATTTAAGTCATCGTTTGAATTATTTGGATAACTTTAATACAGGTGATACAGAACACTGTAACTAGATTTCAGATACATTTAATGTAGATATTGATTTTATGTTTTTAATATATTGCCCTATTTATTCTCATAAAACAAAGAATGTATTTAATTCAGGCTTTTGTGTTTAAAGCTATCTTCTACATACCTAATCTGGTTATGAACAAGTAAATATTGTGGGCTAAGCATTCTCTGCACAAAGATTACGTGCCATCCCGGAGTTTCAGAAAAAAAGCTTGACAAAAAGCAAAGGATAAAATACGAGCTACGAAGCAAGCATATATAGTACACAGCAGGCAACCTTTGATCACCAGCAAAGCTAATCAGAGAGGGTGACAACCCATTTCATTTAATGACAATCTGACATATTATTGCTCCAGCATCTCTGGAGTAATTTATCACGCCAATTCAAAACCCCCTAGCTCACAGGCATAGTTGTAGAAAGTTGCAATGTTTCAACTGAAAACACAATTAAAAACTTTGTTTTTGAATTCACAGACAATAATAAATTATGAATCTCACTGTAGCAAGAACTACAGACAGTTGAAAATATACCCACACAACACAAAACAGCTGATTATGTGTAAATCCAATAGAGCTAATTTAAAATGTAAGGCTTTTATATAATGCAACACCAGCAGTGTGCTGCACTGAATCTTTATTAATAGGGTGCTAATGTTTTTAGAACTAAAAAAATAAATTGACAAGTCACATATTGAACATGCTTTTACAAATAGATCTCTAATATTGAGAGTTCTTTTGGTACCATACTGATTAACGCATTATTTCTGGGAGGCAGACTCGCTGTGATTTGCAACTGTATTGATGTGTTGTACTACTGGGAAAAGGTTGTAATCTTGCAACCCGGAAGAAGAAACTGTTTGTAGGCAAACAGTACGGTCATCATTATTAATGGCAAACGTGCGAGGATACTGATACCCAGATATATGACATGAAATAATGCAATCCAGACATTTTTAATCAAACAAGGCATCTATCTTACATCACCTGGTGACAAACTCTTCCAGTTGACCAATCTTTTAGATGAAAATCAACCTGTCAGGTTAAAAAAAAAAAACTGTGTTTGAACTGTTGTTCTTCCCCAATAAGCCAGCAGCAGAAACTGCTGTCTGCTGAGTTATTTCTCCTTTCACTCCCTCTTACCACTGTCTTAAGGTTATACTGTATATGTGTAGCTGGATATATGCATATAACTTATTATCTTTGTAGGTGAGACGTGCATCTGGAATCACTGGTTTGCAGAACTCCTAACTCTGCCATCAATGGAATTATTTTTGCAACCAACCTGTGTACAGCGGTTTCAGGGTATTTTCCCCATCATCAGTGCAAGATATGAGTTATTTAAAGGGTGGTTCACATGTGTGATTGTGGGTCGTTTTCCACTGGCCGCGATGCTTATTGGTTCTGCACACTTTCTGCAAACTTGCAGAAAAGCATTTGACCGAGACGCCACGGGACGCCCGGCAGTCGTCTGTGTGAACCATCCTTAAGTTTCTACATAAGTCTTTCATAGCAGTACAGTGTAAAAAAAGGAGTGTACAACTCCTCTCATTGTCCTTAAAGCGTACCCGAGGCATACCTCGGGTGTAAAAACAGACCCTTCAGAAGAAGAAAGTCTCTGGATTCTGTAAAGATGTCCCACACCATCTTCTGGACCACTATTACTGCTTGATGAACCTCAAAAGAAATTAAACAAGAGCTTGTTGGATTTCTGATTGTGATACACTCCTCCTAAAGCATGAGCATTAGCAGCTCCATCCTACTGCACAAGTGCGGCCATGCGCCCACATTTGGTAGCACGGCCACACTTCTGGCGAGTGGTGGTAGATATGGACAGTTTCTTCACTCTTCTTAGGTAAATATCTGTTTTTTAATCTGAGCATCGTCTTGGGTTCACTTAAAGGAAACTTGAGATGAGAGGATTAAAAGAAATGTATACATACCTGGGGCTTCCTCCAACCCCTTCAGGCAGTTTGCCTCCTCACCGCCCTCCTGGGCTGCCTCAGTCCTCTGGTAGCTGGCCCATGAAGTCTTTCAGTCTCGGCGTTCTGTACATGGGTGGCCTGGCTGCACACACACACCCCATCGTCCTCCCATCGCTGGGACTGTTCTGCGCCTGTGCAGTACTACTGTGACAGTGCAGAACACTCCCGGCTACAGAAGTGGGACAGGGGAGCATGCACAGCTGGACTGTGCTTGCACTGACTGGAGCTGACAGGTGGATTTATATCAGGCCACCTACTGGAGGATCAAGGGGACCTGGGAAGGGAGGGATCAGCCTGAAGGGGGCTTGAGGACGCCCCAGATATGTATACATTTTTTAACCCCCCCATCTCAGGTACACTTTAAGGTATTAAATTACAGGGGAGCATGCACAGCTGGACTGTGCTTGCACTGACTGGAGCTGACAGGTGGATTTATATCAGGCCACCTACTGGAGGATCAAGGGGACCTGGGAAGGGAGGGATCAGCCTGAAGGGGGCTTGAGGACGCCCCAGATATGTATACATTTTTTAACCCCCCCCCATTTCAGGTACACTTTAAGGTATTAAATTATGGTTTTGCTTGTTAAACATGTGGAAGCAAATGACACAAAGTTATGTTATGTTTTAAGAGAGTTAACAGATTGTGTAAAGCTGAATCAGAAATTGTGTAAACTCCTGAGGAATAAATAATGTAGCATTAGCAATAAGCCAGGATTTTTCACAGAATTAATCATTTCTGAAAAGAAACTTGTGATTTCATTGATATGCTTTCAAATTTGCAAATTTGGTAAATTTTTATGCAAATTTGATGTTGTAAAAACAATAGATCCTCAAAGAGGAAGTGGCCTGCAGTTCGATCCCACTTACCTGGACTAGAAGCCAGAATCCAATTTCTATGGCTAAAAAAATTCTGTTACCTTAGTTGATTAAAGTAAATAAAAACAATTTTGCCTTAAAATAACCTTATGTTTGCGTGGGCGTCTGCAGAATATTTATTTATTTATTTATATTTTTTTTTTGGGGGGGGGGGGGGGTGTTCAGGTCTGGCAAGCGCGCAAAGCATAGCTAGGAGATACCATGGGCGGAACAAATGTACATCCACCCACCAGCAGTGTGCTTTCCTCTCCTTGGGTGAGATACATGAAGGACTTGCTGAAACTGCACCACACCCCTCACAACCTCAGATCAGCAGGATCCATAAACTTTGTTACTCCCAGAGTGCACCATAAAAACCTTGGGGACCAGAGCTTTCTGTCATACTGCCCATACCCTTTGCAATACCCTACAAAACCCAGTAAAGACAGCCCCATTCCAGGAGCTATTCAAATCCAGACTGAAAAGCCACCTGTTTAGCCTGGCATTTTGACTTATATGAATATGGAGAAAAGACGCCTTAGGGCCAGAGGGCAATATAAAAGCTTGGAGGGTGAGCTTTTTGTCCATAGACTTTTACAAAGGACTAGGGGAGATGATCTGCGCATGGAGGAAAAATGTTTTAGCCATTTATTTAGGAAAGGGTTCTTTCCAGTAATAGTGATTACAACGCAGAATGCATTGCCACAGGAAGTAGTTATGGCAAATTCTATATCTGCATTTAAAAGGGGCTTAAATGCTTTCCATGGCTATAATTACTAGGTAATGCCCAATGGTGTTGATACAGGGATTTTATCTGGTTGCCTTCTGGAGTCGGGAAGGTATTTTTTTTCCCTTTTGGGGCTAATTGGACCATGCCTTGTAAAGGGGTTTTCACCTTCCTCTGGATCAACAGGGATATGTGAGGGAACAGGCTGGTGTACTTTATTTTCTGGTTGAACTCGTCGGACGTATGTCTTTTTTCAACCTAAATAACTATATAACTATTGAAGTATTCTCCCTCGGTACCACAATTTACCAATCAACTTATTACTGGTCTGAGCCATGCTTATGCGCAGTGGTCCTCAAACTAAGGCCAGCGGGCCGAATGCGGCCCCCTGAGGCTTTTTCACCACCCCCCACTCTCAAAATCTATTACTTATAGATGTGGTCCACTGCATCTTTAAATACCTGCAACCCACATATAGAATAGCAGTGCTGGCACCACCCATCCACATGGGTCCAATTGGACTGCAGGTTGTCACCTGGGTATGCTTAACTGTCTGTAGCAAAGATGTTCTTCGGGCGCCACATGAATGGCTGCTTCTCCTCCTCCGGTGGAGTTCTCCTCTGTGTTGCAGGACATACTATCTGCACATGCTGTGTTGGGGGGCATACGATCTGCACGTGCTGTGTTGGGGGGCATACTATCTGCACATGCTGCGTTGGGGGGCATACTACCGGATTTGGTTAAATGGGAGACATAAGAGCTGAACATGTTAACAAGTAATAGTTTACACTACCTAGTGTAATGAATAGCGGAGATGCCGCCGCGCGGTCTAGCAGCAGGGCGGCTATCTCCACGTTCAGGCCAGCGGTTTCCGCGCAGCAACATGTGTCTAGTTTGCCTGGGCCTTCTAGTGCACACAGAAGGAGAGCTACGCGCGCGCGCACCAGAAGACAGGACCTTTATGCCAGCAGGAAGGGTATCAGCTGATCAGCTGATCTCGGGCGGACTTCTGATTGGCTGAGTGGCTGGGGAGGCGCTGCGGAGCGCCGTGAGTATATATAGTACTTGGTTGGCAGTTGCCGGTTGTCTGCCGTTGCGAATACTAACGTTTGAGCACTCAGACCTCAGTCAGATCCTACAGTGTGTTAGAACCAGTTGGAACTGGGAATTCACACTTAGTCAGATTCCGCTCTTGAAGTTTACTGTGTTATACTTTAGACCAGTTCCGGGGTGTTGAGACCAAGGACCTAACACCCAAGTATAGGATTACTGTGTCATTACTGTGTTATATTTTAGACCAGTTCCGGGGTGTTGAGACCAAGGACCTCACATCCAAGTATAGGATTACTGTGTCATTACTGGGTTATACTTTAGACCAGTTCTGGGGTGTTGAGACCAAGGACCTCACACCCTAACATAGGATACTGTGTTATACTTCAGACTAGTTCCCGGGTGTCGAGACCAAAGACCTCACACCTCAGACTAGGATTGTGCTTATTGATATGTGTTATGACCTCTGGCTCTGTTGATCTCTCTCTTGCTTTCTGTAATGGATTGCAGAGATGCCGCCGCGCGTTCAGACCGGCGGTTTCCGCACAGCAGCATGCGTCTGGTTTGTCTGAGCCTTCTAGTGCACACAGATGGAGAGCTATGCGTGTGCGCGCGCTGGGAGGCAGGACCTTTATGCCAGTAGGAGAGGGATCAGCTGATCAGGATGATCAGCTGATCCCAGCGCAGTGGGTGATTGACTGAGTGGCGCTGGGCGGCGCTGAGGAGCGCTGCACCATATATAGATCTTGCTGGTCATTCTCAGGTTGTCTGCCGTTGCGAATAATTACGTGTGAGCACTCAGACCTCAGTCAGATCCCACAGCGTGATAGAACCAGGAGGACCTGGGAATTCACACTTAGCCAGATTACGCTTGTGTTATACTTTAGACCAGTTCCGGGGTGTTGTGACCAAGGACCTCACACCCAAGCTTAGGATTACTGTGTCATTGCTGTGTTATACTTTAGACCAGTTCCAGGGTGTTGTGACCAAGGACCTCACACCCAAGCTTAGGATTGCTGTGTCATTGCTGTGTTATACTTTAGACCAGTTCCGGGGTGATGTGACCAAGGACCTCACACCCAAGCTTAGGAATACTGTGTCATTGCTGTGTTATACTCTAGACTAGTTCCTGGGTGTCGAGACCAAGGACCTCACACCTCAGGCTAGGACTCTGTTCTATATCTGTTATGACTATTTGCTCTGTCGACCTCTCTCTTGCTTACCGATTCGGTACCTCTGCATATCTGCCTACCTGTTGCCAAACCCTGCCTGTACCCGGTTACCGAATCAGCCTTCTGTCTCTGTACCTTATCTGCTCGTGTGTAGAGGTGTACCGAACGGTTCGCCGGCGAACGGTTCCAGGCGAACATTGGAGGTTCGCGTTCGCCTGCGCCAGGCGAACTTTTCCGGAAGTTCGATTCGCCCCATAATGCACTATGAGGGTCAACTTTGACCCTCTGCATCACAGTCAGCAGGCACATTGTAGCCATTCAGGCTACAGTAAGCCCTGGAGCCCCACCCCCCCCCTTATATAAGGCAGCCTCCGGCGGCCATTACAGTCACTCGTGTGCCTGCTAGAGAGAGGAAAGGGACAGCTGCTGCAGACTTTTTCTCTTAGGGACAGATTAGTTAGGTTCTAGGCTGCTCTGCTTGTTCCTGACTGATTAATATTGCTTTTAAAGCACCCAGCAACAGCTCTTTTCAGAGCTCAACCTGTACATTTTTTTTTTCTGACACTTTTGTTGCATGCACAGCCTTGCTAATTGATAGTGTGTGTGCCACTGCCAGCAGCCCAGCACATTCAGTGACTGACTTCCTGTGTGTGTGACAGGGAGCTGCACATTGTACTACCCAGTACTGCATATACCCTAGTACCTGTTGTGTTTACTTAACCCACCTCATCACTGCATATACCTAGCTTTGTGTTGAGTGAACCCAGCTCACTGCATCTAACTACCCAGTACCTGTTGTGTTTACTTAACCCACCTCATCACTGCATATACCTAGCATTGTGTTGAGTGAACCCAGCTCACTGCATCTAAGTCTAACTACCTGTTGTGTTGAGTGAGAACCCACCTCACTGCATCTTAAGTACCTTTACTGTATACTGTTCAGTGAACCCAGCTCACTGCATCTAACTACCCAGTACCTGTTGTGTTTACTTAACCCACATCATCACTGCATATACCTAGCGCTGTGTTGAGTGAACCCAGCTCACTGCATCTAACTACCTGTTGTGTTGAGTGTGAACCCACCTGGCCACCTCACTGCATCTAACTACCTGTTGTGTTGAGTGAGAACCCACCTCACTGCATCTTAAGTACCTTTACTGTTGAGTGAACCCAGCTCACTGCATCTAACTACCTGTTGTGTTGAGTGTGAACCCACCTGGCCACCTCACTGCATCTAACTACCTGTTGTGTTGAGTGTGAACCCACCTCACTGCATCTTAAGTACCTTTACTGTTGAGTGAACCCAGCTCACTGCATCTAACTACCTGTTGTGTTGAGTGTGAACCCACCTGGCCACCTCACTGCATCTAACTACCTGTTGTGTTGAGTGAGAACCCACCTCACTGCATCTTAAGTACCTTTACTGTTGAGTGAACCCAGCTCACTGCATCTAACTACCCAGTACCTGTTGTGTTTACTTAACCCACCTCATCACTGCATATACCTAGCCTTGTGTTGAGTGAACCCAGCTCACTGCATCTAACTACCTGTTGTGTTGAGTGTGAACGCACCTGGCCACCTCACTGCATCTAACTACCTGTTGTGTTGAGTGAGAACCCACCTCACTGCATCTTAAGTACCTTTACTGTTGAGTGAACCCAGCTCACTGCATCTAACTACCTGTTGTGTTGAGTGTGAACCCACCTGGCCACCTCACTGCATCTAACTACCTGTTGTGTTGAGTGAGAACCCACCTCACTGCATCTTAAGTACCTTTACTGTTGAGTGAACCCAGCTCACTGCATTTAACTACCCAGTACCTGTTGTGTTTACTTAACCCACCTCATCACTGCATATACCTAGCCTTGTGTTGAGTGAACCCAGCTCACTGCATCTAATTACCTGTTGTGTTGAGTGTGAACCCACCTGGCCACCTCACTGCATCTAACTACCTGTTGTGTTGAGTGAGAACCCACCTCACTGCATCTTAAGTACCTTTACTGTTGAGTGAACCCAGCTCACTGCATCTAATTACCTGTTGTGTTGAGTGTGAACCCACCTGGCCACCTCACTGCATCTAACTACCTGTTGTGTTGAGTGAGAACCCACCTCACTGCATCTTAAGTACCTTTACTGTTGAGTGAACCCAGCTCACTGCATCTAACTACCTGTTGTGTTGAGTGTGAACCCACCTGGCCACCTCACTGCATCTAACTACCTGTTGTATTGAGTGAGAACCCACCCCACTGCATCTTAAGTACCTTTACTGTTGAGTGAACCCAGCTCACTGCATCTAACTACCTGTTGTGTTGAGTGTGAACCCACCTGGCCACCTCACTGCATCTAACTACCTGTTGTGTTGAGTGAGAACCCACCTCACTGCATCTTAAGTACCTTTACTGTTGAGTAACCCAGCTCACTGCATCTAACTACCTGTTGTGTTGAGTGTGAACCCACCTGGCCACCTCACTGCATCTAACTACCTGTTGTGTTGAGTGAGAACCCACCTCACTGCATCTTAAGTACCTTTACTGTTGAGTGAACCAAGCTCACTGCATCTAACTACCCAGTACCTGTTGTGTTTACTTAACCCACCTCATCACTGCATATACCTAGCCTTGTGTTGAGTGAACCCAGCTCACTGCATCTAACTACCTGTTGTGTTGAGTGTGAACGCACCTGGCCACCTCACTGCATCTAACTACCTGTTGTGTTGAGTGAGAACCCACCTCACTGCATCTTAAGTACCTTTACTGTTGAGTGAACCCAGCTCACTGCATCTAACTACCTGTTGTGTTGAGTGTGAACCCACCTGGCCACCTCACTGCATCTAACTACCTGTTGTGTTGAGTGAGAACCCACCTCACTGCATCTTAAGTACCTTTACTGTTGAGTGAACCCAGCTCACTGCATCTAACTACCCAGTACCTGTTGTGTTTACTTAACCCACCTCATCACTGCATATACCTAGCCTTGTGTTGAGTGAACCCAGCTCACTGCATCTAATTACCTGTTGTGTTGAGTGTGAACCCACCTGGCCACCTCACTGCATCTAACTACCTGTTGTGTTGAGTGAGAACCCACCTCACTGCATCTTAAGTACCTTTACTGTTGAGTGAACCCAGCTCACTGCATCTAACTACCTGTTGTGTTGAGTGTGAACCCACCTGGCCACCTCACTGCATCTAACTACCTGTTGTGTTGAGTGAGAACCCACCTCACTGCATCTTAAGTACCTTTACTGTTGAGTGAACCCAGCTCACTGCATCTAACTACCCAGTACCTGTTGTGTTTACTTAACCCACCTCATCACTGCATATACCTAGCCTTGTGTTGAGTGACCCCAGCTCACTGCATCTAATTACCTGTTGTGTTGAGTGTGAACCCACCTGGCCACCTCACTGCATCTAACTACCTGTTGTGTTGAGTGAGAACCCACCTCACTGCATCTTAAGTACCTTTACTGTTGAGTGAACCCAGCTCACTGCATCTAATTACCTGTTGTGTTGAGTGTGAACCCACCTGGCCACCTCACTGCATCTAACTACCTGTTGTGTTGAGTGAGAACCCACCTCACTGCATCTTAAGTACCTTTACTGTTGAGTGAACCCAGCTCACTGCATCTAACTACCTGTTGTGTTGAGTGTGAACCCACCTGGCCACCTCACTGCATCTAACTACCTGTTGTGTTGAGTGAGAACCCACCTCACTGCATCTTAAGTACCTTTACTGTTGAGTGAACCCAACTCACTGCATCTAACTACCTGTTGTGTTGAGTGTGAACCCACCTGGCCACCTCACTGCATCTAACTACCTGTTGTGTTGAGTGAGAACCCACCTCACTGCATATAGCTAGCATACCCCCGAGATGGACAAAATGGACAAACCAGGTAGATGAAGAGGTAGAGGCAGACCCAGAGGAAGGCCACCAGGCACCGGCAGGTCTGTGGCTGTGCGAGGTGGTGTTGCTGTGATTTCATGCGGACCTGCCCCAAAATACAGTGCTCAGAAGAAGGCACGTGCCATCACTTCCCAAAATCGTGAGGAGGTGATTGAGTATTTAACACAGAACACCTCATCTCCCGCAGCCACCAGCGCTACAACTAGCACCACATCCGCTGCATTTGACACTTCGCAGGAGTTATTTGGTGGTGGTGGTGAAATCACTGATTCCCAGCCACTACTGCAACAACAACAAGAAGGCGCAGGTACACCACCTCATACGTCTGAGTTAGGTGGCGATAGTATGGACGTAACGTGTGTGGATGGGGATGATGGTGGACCACCTGAAGTTGGTGCACTTGAGGAGGTGTCTGAGGAAAGCGCAGCTGGCCAGGAGGATTATGATGACGATTATATGCATACCACATATGTTCCCGGTAGAGGAGACGACCAGGGGGACAGTTCAGAGGAGGAGTCAGAGAGGAGTAGGAGGAGACAACTCCATGATAGAAGCAGAGGGAGCTCGTCCTTAGAAACAGCTGGGGGCAGTGTCCGGTGCCATGTATCGCCAGCTATGGCCAGGGAGCACACATGCCCTTCAACGTCAGCTGCTGCTGATGCCACCGTAGCGCCATCACCCCAGGGGGGCTCAGCGGTTTGGAAATTTTTTCACGTGTGTGTCTCAGATCAGAGCAAAGCCATCTGTTGTCTCTGCCAGCAAAAATTGAGCCGTGGAAAGGCCAACTCTCACGTAGGGACAAGTGCCTTACGAAGGCACCTGGAGAGAAGGCACAAACAGCTATGGCAAGAACACCTGAGTAAAAGCAGCACTCCTCAAAAGACAAGCCAAACTCCTTCTCCTCTTCCTCCTTCAGGTGCATCGTCTTCATCCACTTTCTCCCTTGCACCTTCACAGCCACCCTCCTCCACACCGCCTCTTCCCTTGAGCGGTTCCTTCTCCTCTGCCCACAGCAGTACCCAGCTGTCCATGAAGGAAGTATTTGAGCGGAAGAAGCAAATGTCTGCCAGTCACCCTCTTGCCCGGCGTCTGACAGCTGGCGTGGCGGAATTATTAGCTCGCCAGCTATTACCATACAAGCTGGTGGAGTCGGAGGCTTTCCGTAAGTTTGTGGCCATTGGTACACCGCAGTGGAAGATACCAGGCCGCAATTATTTTTCTCAAAAGGCCATACCCAAACTGTACCGTGCAGTTGAGAGGCAAGTGGTGTCATCTCTGGCACACAGCGTTGGGTCAAGGGTCCACCTGACCACGGATGCCTGGTCTGCCAAGCACGGGCAGGGCCACTACATTACATACACAGCCCATTGGGTCAACCTGGTGACCGATGGCAGCAAGCAGGGAGTACGTGGCTGCGCAGAGGACCGACTTGTCACACCTCCACGGCTTGCAGGCAGGCCTCCAGCCACCTCCTCTCCACCTGCTATCACCGCTTCGCTGTCGTCATCCTCCTCCTCCTCCTCCTTGGCTGGTGCCGCCATCTCCTCCCCAGCTACACAGCCCCAGCACCCCAGGGCCTATGCTGCATGCCAGGTGCGACGGTGTCATGCAGTGTTAGACATGTCTTGCCTGAAAGCGGAGAGTCACACTGGAGCAGCTCTCCTGGCTGCTCTTAACAAACAGGTGGAGCAATGGCTGACCCCGCACAAGCTTGAGATCGACAACGTGGTGTGTGACAACGGCAGCAATCTCATTGCTGCGTTGAATTTGGGAAAGCTGACACACATACCCTGCATGGCACATGTGCTTAATCTGGTCGTGCAAAGATTTGTGTCCAAGTACCCAGGCTTAGAGGACGTCCTGAAGCAGGCCAGGAAGTTGTGTGGGCATTTCAGGCGCTCTTACAAGGCCATGGCACGCTTTGCAGAGATTCAGCGTAGAAACAACTTGCCGGTGAGACGCCTGATTTGCGATAGCCCGACTCGCTGGAATTCCACCCTGCTGATGTTCTCTCGCCTGCTAGACCAGGAGAAAGCCGTCACCCACTACCTGTATCATTACAGTACAAGGACACAATCTGGGAGGATGGGGATGTTGTGGCCCAACAACTGGACACTGATGTGAAATGCATGCAGGGTCATGGAGCCCTTTGAGGAGGTGACCAAACTGGTGAGTCGCGATGAGGACACCATCAGCGACTTGATCCCCTATGCCTACTTCCTGGAGCGTGCCGTGCGTAGAGTGGTGGATACAGCTGTGGAGGAGCGTGAACAAGAAGAGTTAGGGCAGCAGGATTCATTGGAGCCATTTACACACGAACCCGATGTTTCCACAACACCGGCGGCAGCACAGAGGGGGGAGGAGGAGGAAGAAGAGGAGTTGTGTGGGGAAGGAGAGGAGTCAGACTCTGATGATGGTGATGATGAGGAAGGTGTTTCTGTGGAGGAGGAAGAGGCGGCGGAAGGAGAACAACTGCGGCAGCCATCACAGGGGGCTTCTGCTGCTCCACGTTCCCGTGGTATTGTTCGTGGCTGGGGGGAGGAAGAGGAGTTGCGTCCCGTCACTGAGGAAGAGCAAGAGGAGATGGAGAGTACCTCTGCATCCAGCTTTGTGCAGATGTCCTCTTTCATGTTGTCCAGCCTGTTGAGGGACCCCCGTATCAAAAAACTCAAGACGAATGACCTGTACTGGGTGGCCACGCTACTAGACCCTCGGTACAGGCAGAAAGTGGCGGACCTCTTACCAACTCAACAAAAGGCGGAAAGGATGCAGCACTTGCAGAACAAGCTGTCGATGATCCTTTACAATGCGTTTAAGGGTGATGTGGCTGCACAACGCAATCAAGGTACCACTGGCAGTAACCCTCCTCCTCCCAAGTCCACGCGGGCAAGAACAGGACGCTCCAGCGATCTCAGGGTGATGTCGGACATGCGGATGTTCTTTAGTCCAACTCCTCGCCATAGTCCTTCCGGATCCACCCTCCACCAACGCCTGGACCGGCAGGTAGCCGACTACCTGGCCTTGAGTGTGGATGTAGACTCTGCGAAAAGCGACGATGAACCCTTGGACTACTGGTTGCGCAGGCTTGACCTGTGGCCAGAGCTGTCCCAATTTGCCATACAACTTCTCTCTTGCCCTGCCGCAAGCGTCCTGTCAGAAAGGACCTTCAGTGCAGCTGGAGGCATAGTTACTGAGAAGAGAAGTCGCCTAAGTCACGACAGTGTTCAGTACCTGACCTTTATCAAAATGAATGAGGAATGGATCATGGAGGGCTACTGCACGACCGAAGACTAAGTCAGTCCACTCCCCACACACAGCATCTCTGCCTGCAGGCCGCTTGACTGCCTTCTCCGCCACTACCAACAGGGTCCAGGACTCTAGGCGGATTCCTGAATTTTTAAGGCCGCTGCTAGCAGCGGCCGCTACACTAATTTTTCTGGTGCATGTACATGTGCCCATCCCCCTTCGTGATCATTACCTTGCCGCGGTGAAGGGGCTTGCGCATCACAATGAAGCAATGACCGCCGGCTATTTGAGTGTCTCGGGTGGGGGTGGCACACAAAAGATATTAAGGTCGTTGCTTCATTGTGGTCAGACCAAATTTGATCAGCTGGAAAGTCACTGTTCTGTCATTCAGCTACATCAGCCGGGCAAGCATATGGGCTGAAAAGCCACCATCACCTGCACTCTCGTCACGGTGCGCACCAGTCCAGCACGGCCGTCACTACACAAAAGGCTGTTTGCAGTCACTGCATACCTTTCACTGCATCTGTGACTGCACATTATACCTGGCAGTCAGTGCATAACTTGCACTTGAATGGATACACTTTCAAACAATTTAAAAATACAACCATCTAAACTTTCAAACAATTTAAAAATACAACCATCTATCATTTTCAAAAAATTTAAAAAAAGGGCAAAAAAACGTGCCCTCCGTAAAACATTCTTGGCAAATGCTTTCGACTTGGTTTTTCTTCCGCTGGCTCAAGGGTCCATCTGACCACAGATGCCTGGTCGGCAAAGCACGGTCAGGGCAGCTACAGCATGGGTCTCAGCAGGCTCCCACTTCGGGCCGGAATCCAACCTTCATTCCCCGCGGTGACAATGGCAGACTTGCCCTCCATAACGGATTCCCGTTAAAGGATTTAAAGTTAGTTCATTTCAATTAGGGCCGCAAAAGGTCCTCCTGAGTCCTGTATTGTTATTTTTGGTCACTACCTCGGGGCGGGCGTGCATGCCTGCCTGCTTCCCTCCTTGCCTGGATGTGTGGTGGTAGACGTTGATCAGGCTCCAACTCCGGAACGCAATACAAGAGGGAGCTCGTCCTCAGAATCAGCTGGGGGCAGTGTCCGGCGCCATGTATCACCAGCTATGGCCAGACAGCCAACATGCCCTTCAACGTCAGCTGCTGATGCCACCGTAGCGCCATCAGCCCAGGGGGGCTCAGCGGTTTGGAAATTTTTTCACGTGTGTGTCTCAGATCGGAGCAAAGCCATCTGTTGTCTCTGCCAGCAAAAATTGAGCCGTGGAAAGGCCAACTGTCACGTAGGGACAAGTGCTTTACGAAGGCACCTGGAGAGAAGGCACAAACAGCTATGGCAAGAACACCTGAGGAAAAGAAGCACTCCTCAAAAGACAAGCAGCGGAGAACAACCGTGGCAGCCGTCACAGGGGGCTTCTGCTGCTCCACGTTTCCATGGTATTGTTCGTGGCTGGGGGGAGGAAGAATGGATACACTTTTAAACAATTTAAAAATACAACCATCTAAACTTTCAAACAATTTAAAAATACAACCATCTAAACTTTCAAACAATTTAAAAATACAACCATCTAAACTTTCAAACAATTTAAAAATACAACCATCTATCATTTTCAAAAAATTTAAAAAAAGGGCAAAAAAACTTGCCCTCCGTAAAACATTCTTGGCAAATGCTTTCGACTTGGTTTGTCTTCCGCTGGCTCAAGGGTCCATCTGACCACAGATGCCTGGTCTGCAAAGCACGGTCAGGGCAGCTACAGCATGGGTCTCAGCAGGCTCCCACTTCGGGCCGCAATCCAACCTTCATTCCCCGCGGTGACAATGGCAGACTTGCCCTCCATAACGGATTCCCGTTAAAGGATTTAAAGTTAATTCATTTCAAATACACAGCAGGGCCTCGAAAGTCCGCCTCCTGTATTGTTATTTTTGGTCACTACCTCGGGGCGGGCGTGCATGCCTACCTGCTGCCCTCCTTGGATGTGTAGTGGTAGCCGTTTCTCAGGCTCCACACCGGATTCCATCCCTCATTTCCCGGCCATTACCCGGGGTCACAAATGACAGACTTGCCCGCCTCCATATGATTCTCGTGAAAGGAATGTGGTGTCATCTTTGCCCGCCATAACTGGTTCTCGTTAAAGGATTTAAAGTACATTCATTTCAAATACACAGCAGGGCCTCGAAAGTCCGCCTCCTGTATTGTTATTTTTGTTCACTACCGCGGGGCGGGCGTGCATGCCTACCTGCTGCCCTCCTTGGATGTGAAGTGGTAGCCGTTTCTCAGGCTCCACACCGGATTCCATCCCTCATTCCCCGGCCATTACCCGGGGTCACAAATGACAGACTTGCCCGCCTCCATATGATTCTCGTGAAAGGAATGTGGTGTCATCTTTGCCCGCCATAACTGGTTCTCATTAAAGGATTTAAAGTACATTCATTTCAAATACACAGCAGGGCCTCAAAAGTCCTCCTCCTGTATTGTTATTTTTGGTCACTACCTCGGGGCGGGCGGGCGTGCATGCCTGCCCGCTGCCCTCCTTGGATGTGTAGTGGTAGCCGTTGCTCAGGCTCCACACCGGATTCAAACCTCTCAATCCCCGGCCATTACCTGGGGTCACAATGGCAGACTTGCCCGCCTCCACAGGATTCTCATTGTAGCGGTACTGAACAAGTACACAGCAAGTAGAAAATGTAAATTAAAAACAAAACGTAAGCTTTTTAACAATGGCATGGAAAGTTGAGAAGGAAGTCACACATTACCTGACATCACTGAGTGAGGAAGAGCAATCACGCCATGTTGCGCAGTAGTCCAGCATGGCCGTCACTACACAAACAGCTGTTTGCGGTGCGTTACACAGTGAGTTTGGTGTGTCAGTGTGAAGCAGTACTCTAATTACACTCCCTGTTTGATGTATACACATGCATGATGTTTGAAAGCACGTTAGGCCTGCAATTTAGCATTCAATGTGATTTCTGCCCTTAAAACGCTGCTTTGCGTCACATCCAGATTTTTCACCGGGACTTTTGGCATGTATCCCACTCCGCCATGCCCCCCTCCAGGTGTTAGACCCCTTGAAACATCTTTTCCATCACTTTTGTGGCCAGCATAATTTTTTCTATTTTTCAAAGTTCGCCTCCCCATTGAAGTCTATTGCGGTTCGCGAATTTTTCCGCGAACCGAACCTTCTGCGGTAGTTCGCGAACCCGGTTCGCGAACCGAAAATCGGAGGTTCGCGACATCTCTACTCGTGTGTTGCCGACCTGGCCTGCCCGACCCTCCAGACTGTCACTCATCCCTTGAGTGCTCAGTCTATCTGTACTAGCTGTGACACTATTCCACCAAGTGTCAGTTAGCTGTTAGGACTCCTGCTCCTCAGAGAGTCCGGGCTGCTAGCAGCCAGTGGCCTCTACTCCTCTGGAGCCCCCTGGCTGCAGTAGTCTATATCTGACCACCAAGTATCACTGGTTGCCAGGTTCTCTCTATTCCCTCTCTCAAGGGGATAGTTCCTGCACAGCCGAGGGCCACCTGCCCCTCAGGTGGTTCCTTGCCGAGCTGCCTGTGTCTCCCGCCTCACGGGAGATAGCCTACAGTTACACCAAACACTTACACTTATTAGGTGTCCAGAGGTTAGTCATACTTGTATTATTGGTGATTCTGCAGATCATCCATAATCAAGTATACATCTGTATTGTTGATGATTCTGCAGATCATCAATAATCAGATTCTCTCTGTGTGCTGACACCAATCGTTACACTTTCTGATTCGGTACCTCTGCCCATCTGTCTACCAGTTGCCAACCTTGCCTGTAACCGGTTATCGAATCAGCCATCTGTCATTGTACCTTATCTGCTCGTGTGTTGCCGACCTGACCTGTCTGACCCTTCTGGCTGTCACTCATCCCTCGAGTGATCAGTCTTACTGTACTACTAGTGACCCTAACCCTCCAGGTGTCAATTAGCTGCAAGGGCTACCTGCTCCTCAGGAAGTCCTCCTTGCAGTTCAGTCAGGGGGCTCTACCCCATAGGAGTCCACTGGCTGCAGTACAGTCTGATTCCCAATCCATCAGGGAATCCTTGGCTGCAGTAGTGTCTGTATCTCCCTCTCCTCGGGAGATAACCTTTCTTACTGTTGCACCAAACACTTTACCACATTAGGTGTCCTGTGTGAAGCTATACTGGTATTATTGGTGATTCTGCAGATCACACATAATCGAGTATAGCGTCTGTATTATTGGTGATACTGCAGATCATCAATAATCAGAGATCCTCTGTGTGCTGACACCAATCGTTACACCTAGGCTTAATGTAATGTTTTCTACATTGCATGTATACTCCGGCCCCCCAACAGTCTGAAGTATGTTGACCCGGCCCTAGACCCAAAAAGTTTGGGGACCCCCGTGATTTGAGTCCTATGGGAGAAAAGTGCTTTACAAATGTCATTTGTTTTTGTTGTTGTTTTTGTTGTTGTTGAAGAATAAAAGCCCTAAATACCAGATAGACATTTGACCCATAACACGGTAGATATTTTTCACAGAAACCCCTTCTACTTAAGACAAGACAAGACACAGAACAAATTGCGCTTTTCTCTTGGCGGACTTATCGGGCGACCAGGATCATTAGAGAGCCTTGCCTCTTACTGCTCTGCATACTGGCTTAAGCCATGACTTGAACCCTGGAAAAAAGCTCAAAGGCAACAGCCTTACCGGTATGCTAACCAGGTGACCGATTTATCAAAAATATCTCCCACACAATAATTATGCAGCAGCACTATGGTGACGATTAGATTGTGAGCTCTTCTGAGTACAATCAGAGACAAGACTATGTACTCTATAAAATGCAGCAGAAAATGTAACCACTGCATAAATTATTACATTATTATTATTATTTGTATTATTGTATCTATAAAGCGCAACCATACAGTATTACGCAATGCTGGACAATAAATACATACAATGATACAAAGGATGACAGACGTATACAACATAAGACAAAGTTATAGAAGGCAAATAGGGTACAAAATACATTACTATGCGATTTTGGGCTGGTTAGGTAGGCCCAATATTATATATAAGTACGAGGCGGTCATAAGAATACATGATAATGTATTCTTATGGCAACTAAGACAATGGTAGAATTAAATTATAAGTACCTCTGAGGACAATCAGTGACATAGCTATGTGATCTGTAAAGTGCGGCAGAAGATGTAACTGCTATATAAATACATAATAATTATATGGTAGGACATTAGACTATGACTATGGTAGGATTGGATTGTGAACTCTTCCGAGGGCAGTCAGTGACATCACTGTGTACTCTGTAAAGTGCTGAAGAAGATATTTTCCTCAAAATATTTCCCTTGTCTATGTTAAGAATAGGTATTTGATCCATGCCTTGATCAACCTGATTTAAAAACTTCTTGCTTTTACTGATGGCTAACATGGTACAATACCATACTGCTACTATATAAATATATAATACTAATATGGTAGCAGAGCCGGCCTTTGGGGGGGGGGCAAGTGGGGCAATCGCCCCAGGCCCCGCGCTTGAAGGGGCCCCGCGCACCGTCCGCCACTCAGAGCCAGCCCAATGCTGCGGGCGGCCACCGCCGCCGATCGCTCACTAACCTGATGCCGTGCGCTTCCTGTACGTGGAGCGCATCGGCATCCTTTTCCTCCTCTGCCCGGCTGCTGGGTGCGCTCTGCGAGTGACGTCACGATTGACGTCACATGCATGCGCAGAGAGCGCGCTCCAGCGGCAGCCCGACCTGGAGAGCCAATCACACCACCAGGACTCTGAGACTGAGCGAGTCGCCGGACCTGGACGTATAGGCCAGCCAGGCACTGAGGGCAGGCGGAGAGGAGCGCAGATACCGCCGGTCTGGTAGGTAGGAGGAGGATTATTTGTGGGGCCGCTGCTAATTAGTAAATTTGGGCGGGGTACTGGGGGAGCATAATTATTTTATACTAGTTAGCTATATACTGTCAGTCTGGGCACTATGCTAGCTATATACTGGGCACTAGCTATATACTGGGCAGTGTACTAGCTATATACTGGGCACTAGCTATATACTGGGCAGTGGGCACTATGCTAGCTATATACTGGGCACTAGCTATATACTGGGCACTATACTAGCTATATACTGGGCACTAGCTATATACTGGGCAGTGGACACTATACTAGCTATATACTGGGCACTATACTAGCTATATACTGGGCACTAGCTTTATACTGGGCACTAGCTATATACTGGGCAGTGGGCACTATACTAGCTATATACTGGGCACTATGCTAGCTATATACTGGGCACTATGCTAGCTATATACTGGGTACTAGCTATATACTGGGCACTAGCTATATACTGGGCAGTGGGCACTATACTAGCTATATACTGGGCACTATACTAGCTATATACTGGGTACTAGCTATACACTGGGCACTAGCTATATACTAGGCACTATACTAGCTATATACTAGGCACTATACTAGCTATATACTGGGCACTATGCTAGCTATATACTGGGCACTATGCTAGCTATATACTGTACTGGGCACTATGTTAGCTATATACTGGGCACAATGCTAGCTATATACTGGGCACTAGCTATATACTGGGCAGTGGGCACTATACTAGCTATATACTGGGCACTATACTAGCTATATACTGGGCACTATGCTAGCTATCACATGCATGCGCAGAGAGCGCGCTCCAGCGGCAGCCCGACCTGGAGAGCCGACCACACCACCAGGACTCTGAGACTGAGCGAGTCGCCGGACCCGGACGTATAGGCCAGCCAGGCACTGAGGGCAGGCGGAGAGGAGCGCTGATACCACCGGTCTGGTAGGTAGGAGGAGGATTATTTGTGGGGCCACCGCTAATTAGTAAATTTGGGTGGGGTACTGGGGGAGCATAATTATTTTATACTAGTTAGCTATATACTGTCAGTCTGGGCACTATGCTAGCTATATACTGGGCACTAGCTATATACTGGGCAGTGTACTAGCTATATACTGGGCACTAGCTATATACTGGGCAGTGGGCACTATGCTAGCTATATACTGGGCACTATACTAGCTATATACTGGGCACTAGCTATATACTGGGCAGTGGGCACTATACTAGCTATATACTGGGCACTATACTAGCTATATACTGGGCACTATGCTAGCTATATACTGGGCATATTGGGCACTATGCTAGCTATATACTGGGCACTATGCTAGCTATATACTGGGCACTAGCTATATACTGGGCAGTGGGCACTATGCTAGCTATATACTGGGCACTAGCTATATACTGGGCACTATACTAGCTATATACTGGGCAATAGCTTTATACTGGGCAGTGGGCACTATACTAGCTATATACTGGGCACTATGCTAGCTATATACTGGGCACTAGCTTTATACTGGGCACTAGCTATATACTGGGCAGTGGGCACTATACTAGCTATATACTGGGAACTATGCTAGCTATATACTGGGCACTATGCTAGCTATATACTGGGTACTAGCTATATACTGGGCACTAGCTATATACTGGGCAGTGGGCACTATACTAGCTATATACTGGGCACTATACTAGCTATATACTGGGTACTAGCTATATACTGGGCACTAGCTATATACTAGGCACTATACTAGCTATATACTAGGCACTATACTAGCTATATACTGGGCACTATGCTAGCTATATACTGGGCACTATGCTAGCTATATACTGGGCACTATGCTAGCTATAATTGTTTTTATATTGGTTGGCTTAGTGGCCTTTACCGAACGTAATTGCTTTCAAACAATAATAATAAGGAATACTGCATTAAAGGCGGACAAGCCCATGAACGTGGCGATACGGTATATGGCCTACACTTATGGCTCTAGGCCCCGAATGTGACACTCGCCCCAGGCCCCGCATACTCTAAGGCCGCCTCTGTATGGTAGAACATTAGATTAAGACTATGATAGTGGTTAGATTGTAAGCTCAAGGGCGTAACAACAGCCCCTGGCCAGGGTCACTGGGGCTATTGTTACATGCCTTAGCCTAGGGCTGAGGGGGCCCAATCCTGAGGCAAGGAGAGCAGAGCAGCAGGATACATTGCCTTCAGCCAGCGGAGCAACGGCTCCTCACTCCTCTCTTTGCTGTAGCCACTGTAAACTGTCTCACTATCCCACTATTTAACTGGGATGGGGAGGATATCTGGGGCTACCCTTATTAATATAGGAGCTCCAATATTCCACCATATGCCCCCCCACTCCCCACCGTGATCTTCTGCTAGAGGCTTGGGATGGTTACCCACACCTCTCAGGGAGCAAGGCATGGATCAAATACCTATTCTTCACATAGGCAAGGGAAACATTTTGAGGAAAATGCTTGTGGCCCTCTCTTAACGGACACCCGAGGAGAAAATAAACTAATAAAAATAAACAATTGTATCAGTCTGCCTTCTCCTAAAAATGACTTTTTAAGATATTCCACAGTTTTATTTTATGTTTAAATCTACTTTTTAAATTGTAACTGTTTTATTGTTTTTGCTAAGTGACACATTCATTGAAGTATGCCAGAGCTAAAATCTATGAACTATTAGACCTTTTTTTATCTCTTTCCTCCTCTCAGAAGCCATTTTCTGCTAGGAAAGTGTTTTATAGTTGGAATTTCTTATCAGTGAGGGTCACACTGTAGTCACTTCCTGTCAGAGTCAGGACTGAGTCAGCCACTTACATACCTGATATTTAACTCTTTCAGGCACAGAAAGAAAAAATGGAACACAGCATAGTTATTTGTGTGCGAGGCACTGTACATACCCAAGTCTATCTCATCATGTCACATGTCACCTCAGGTATCCTTTAAATAGTCCCCCATGGCATGGACTATGTATGCTGGTATTGTTCAAGCAATGAAGGGGTCAAAATGGCCATACGGGTGCTATATATTAAAAAGAAAAAATCTAAATTATGCAAAAGGCACCATTTTCAGGAAAAGAAATGTGTATTATTATCTGTGTAAAGCCCGTAATAAGTTCATCACTCATCTGTTCTAATGTTTCACATTACACATCACGTCCCACTCCCAACCTCTAAAATACTAATTGAATCTAGAGATAGCCAGAACCTCCGATTGAAAAGTTCGGTTTGCGCGAACTTTCGCAAACCGCAATAGACTTCAATGGGGAGGCGAACTTTGAAAACTAGAAACACTTATGCTGGCCACAAAAGTGATGGAAAAGATGTTTCAAGGAGTCTAACACCTGGAGGGGGGGGGGGGCATGGCGGAGTGGGATACACATCAAAAGTCCCGGGGGAAAATCTGGATTTGACGCAAAGCAGCAATTTATGGGCAGAAATCACATTGAATACTAAATTGCAGGCCTACAGTGCTTTAAAACATCTTGCATATGTGTACATCAATCAGGGAGCGTAATTAGAGTACTGCTTCACACTGACATACCAAACTCACTGTGTAACGCACCGCAAACAGCTGTTTGTGTAGCGACGGCTGTGCTGGATTGGTGCGCACCATGGCGAGAGTGCAGGCGGTGGCAATTTTAAAGCCCATATGGGCGCCGGGCTGAGGTAGCTCAATGATAGAACAACAGTGACTGTCCAGCTGATCAAATTTGGTCTGTCCACAATGAAGCAACGACCTTATTATCTTGGGTGTGCCCCCCCCCAGAGACACTCATATAGCCGTCGGTCAATGCTTCATTGTGTTACGCAAGCCCCTTCACCGCGGCAAAGTAATGATCATGAAGGGGAATTGACACATGTACATTCCTTTTGTTTTGTTGTTGCAGCTGCAGTGCAGCCAGAAAAATTAGGCAGGCATATACACGCACCAGAAAAAGTAGTATAGCGGCGGTGGCTAGCAGCGGCCTTAAAAATTCAGGATTCCGCCTGGAGTCCTGAACCCTGTTGGTGGTGGCGGAGAAGGCAGTCAAGCGGCCTGCGGGCAGAGGTGCTGTGTGGGGAGTGACTTAGTCTCGGGCCAGGCAGTCACACGGCATGCAGGCAGAGATGCTGTGTGTGGGGACTGTCTTCGGGCAAGCCTGAGCGTGCTTTGCAGACCAGGCATCCGTGGTCAGATGGACCCTTGACCCAACGCAGTGTGCCAGAGATGTCACCACTTGCCTTTCAACATCACGGTACAGTTTAGGTATCGCCTTTTTTGAGAAAAAAATGCGCCCTGGTATTTTCCACTGCGGTGTGTGGCTTTGCTTTTGTGTGCTGCTTTTTCTCAGGTGGTCATCCCATTGCAGTTTGTGCTTTGTAATCATGTGCCTTCGTAAGGTAGTTGTCCCTACGTGGGTCTTGGTCTTTCCACGGCTCAAGTTTCAGTGGCAGAGAGTACAGATGGCATTGCTCTCATCTGAGGCAGACACACAAAAAATGTCCACACCACTGAGCCCTGGCGTGATGGTACTTTGGTGGTGGCGGCTGACTGAGTGTTAAGTGGGGTGCCAGAATCAGAGCAGGAGGAGGAAGATATGTCACGCTTTCATGCGGAAGCTGAGAAAGATGAGGTGTTCTGTGTTAAATGGTCAACTACGTCCGGACAATATTGGGGGTTGATGGCACGTGCCTTCTTCTGAACACTGTACTTTGGTCGAGAGCCACGCAAAATCACGACAGCATGACCTTGAACAGACCTGCCAGGTGGCCTGCCTCTGCCTTTTGTTTTGTCCAAATTGGGGGGGATGAAGTGAAAGGTATGCACTGACTTGACTAATACAATGTGCAGTCAGTCACACAGGTGCAGTTAACAGGTATGCACGGAGTGGTATATCACACTGCGTTCACTCACGTAGATAGGTGGGTGCACTGTGAAAAACAGGTAGGTATATGCAGTGATGGGTATTACAATGTGCACCTGTCACACACAGACAGGTACTGAACAGGCACAGTGGCACTGTGTGTGCTCACGTAGGTAGGTGGGTGTACTGTGAACAACAGGTAGGTATATGCAGTGATGGGTATTATAATGTGCACCTGTCACACACAGACAGGTACCGGACAGGCACAGTGACCCTGCGTGCGCTCACGTAGGTAGGTGGGTGCACTGAAGTGAACAACAGGTAGGTATATGCAGTGATGGGTATTACAATGTGCACCTGGCAAAGTAGTAATTATACCACCAAGGGGCCAAAGGCCAGCTGCGAATGACTGATAGGGCTGTATATAATGCAAGTGGGCCACAAAAAAAACAAAAAATAGATCACAAGATTAGCTCTCAAAAGAGCTGTTGAGGGGTGCTTTTTTAGCAATAAGAATTAGAAAGGAGCAAGCTAACAAGCCTCCAAAACCATAACTAAGCTTTCCCTATAGGTCTCTGCACAGCAGCTATCCCTTCTCTAATTACTGCAGGTACACGAGTGAGTGAAAAGCCTGACGCTGCCTACCTTTTATAAGGGGGGGAGCGGCTCCAGGAGGGAGTGTAGCCTGATTGGCTACAATGTGCCTGCTGACTGTGATGTAGAGGGTCACAGTTGACCCTAATGATGTAGTATAGGAGGCGAATCGAACCGCCATAAAGTTCGCGTTCGCCCGCGAAAGCGAACCACCGAAGTTTGCCGGCGAACCGTTCGGGCCATCTCTAACCAGTTGAGTTAAGGACTAAGGACAATAAAAAAAAGACATTCTAATGAGTCCTTGTTGTACATTCTGGCTTTTTTAATGTATAAAGGACAACTGAAGTGAAAGGGATATGGAGGCTGCCATATTTATTTCCTTTTAAGTAATACGACTTACCTGGCTGTCCTGCTGATCTTCTGCCTCTTATACTTTTAGCCATAGCCCCTGAACAAGCATGCAGCAGATCAGGTGTTTCTGACATTATTGTCAGATCTGACAAGATTACCTGCATGCTTGTTTCTGGTGTGATTCAGACACTACTGCAACCAAACAGATCAGCAGGGCTGCCAGGCAACTGGTATTGTTTAGAAGGAAAGAAATATGGCAACCTCTACATTCTTCTCACTTCAGTTGTCCTTTAAAAAGTTTTATTTGGGTACTGTGAACAATTGATATATTCATGAGAAAAATTTTGTAAATCAATGCCAAAAGCAATGGCGTAGCAAAAGGGGGTGCAGAGGTTGCAACCGCACCGGGGCCCTTGGGCCAGAAGGGTTCTGTAGGGCCCTCCCTCAACTGCAGAATTACCTCTTTATTGCTCCTGTGCTGGTAATAATCACTTCTATAGATGCATTGAATCGTGGTAATCATTAATAAACGGTTCCTCATCCCCTTCTTGCACCTCTGACACTGTGTTGTCCTTGCACCTCTGACACTGTGTTGTCCTTGCACCTCTGTCACCGTGTTGTCCTTGCACCTCTGACACTGTGTTGTCCTTGCACCTCTGTCACCGTGTTGTCCTTGCACCTCCCTTGCACCTCTGACACCGTGTTGTCCTTGCACCTCTGACACTGTGTTGTCCTTGCACCTCCCTTGCACCTCTGACACTGTGTTGTCCTTGCACCTCTGACACTGTGTTGTCCTTGCACCTCTGACACTGCGTTGTCCTTGCACCTCTGACACTGTGTTGTCCTTGCACCTCTGTCACCGTGTTGTCCTTGCACCTCCCTTGCACCTCTGACACTGTGTTGTCCTTGCACCTCTGACACTGTGTTGTCCTTGCACCTCTGACACTGTGTTGTCCTTGCACCTCTGACACTGTGTTGTCCTTGCACCTCTGTCACCGTGTTGTCCTTGCACCTCCCTTGCACCTCTAACACTGTGTTGTCCTTGCACCTCTGACACTGTGTTGTCCTTGCACCTCTGACACTGCGTTGTCCTTGCACCTCTGACACTGTGTTGTCCTTGCACCTCTGTCACCGTGTTGTCCTTGCACCTCCCTTGCACCTCTGACACTGTGTTGTCCTTGCACCTCTGACACTGTGTTGTCCTTGCACCTCTGTCACCGTGTTGTCCTTGCACCTCCCTTGCACCTCTGACACTGTGTTGTCCTTGCACCTCTGACACTGTGTTGTCCTTGCACCTCTGACACTGCGTTGTCCTTGCACCTCTGACACTGTGTTGTCCTTGCACCTCTGTCACCGTGTTGTCCTTGCACCTCCCTTGCACCTCTGACACTGTGTTGTCCTTGCACCTCTGACACTGTGTTGTCCTTGCACCTCTGACACTGTGTTGTCCTTGCACCTCTGACACTGTGTTGTCCTTGCACCTCTGTCACCGTGTTGTCCTTGCACCTCCCTTGCACCTCTGACACTGTGTTGTCCTTGCACCTCTGACACTGTGTTGTCCTTGCACCTTTGTCACCGTGTTGTCCTTGCACCTCCCTTGCACCTCTGACACTGTGTTGTCCTTGCACCTCTGACACTGTGTTGTCCTTGCACCTCTGACACTGTGTTGTCCTTGCACCTCTGTCACCGTGTTGTCCTTGCACCTCCCTTGCACCTCTGACACTGTGTTGTCCTTGCACCTCTGACACTGTGTTGTCCTTGCACCTCTGAAACTGTGTTGTCCTTGCACCTCTGTCACCGTGTTGTCCTTGCACCTCCCTTGCACCTCTGACACTGTGTTGTCCTTGCACCTCTGACACTGTGTTGTCCTTGCACCTCTGACACTGTGTTGTCCTTGCACCTCTGACACTGTGTTGCCCTTGCACCTCCCTTGCACCTCTGACACTGTGTTGTCCTTGCACCTCTGACACTGTGTTGTCCTTGCACCTCTGTCACCGTGTTGTCCTTGCACCTCTGTCACCGTGTTGTCCTTGCACCTCCCTTGCACCTCTGACACTGTGTTGTCCTTGCACCTCCCTTGCACCTCTTCTGACACTGTGTTGTCCTTGCACCTCTGACACCGTGTTGTCCTTGCACCTCTGTCACCGTGTTGTCCTTGCACCTCCCTTGCACCTCTGACACTGTGTTGTCCTTGCACCTCTGTCACCGTGTTGTCCTTGCACCTCCCTTGCACCTCTGACACTGTGTTGTCCTTGCACCTCTGACACTGTGTTGTCCTTGCACCTCTGACACTGTGTTGTCCTTGCACCTCTGACACTGTGTTGTCCTTGCACCTCTGACACTGTGTTGTCCTTGCACCTCTGACACTGTGTTGTCCTTGCACCTCTGACACCATGTTGTCCTTGCACCTCTGTCACCGTGTTGTCCTTGCACCTCCCTTGCACCTCTGACACTGTGTTGTCCTTGCACCTCTGTCACCGTGTTGTCCTTGCACCTCCCTTGCACCTCTGACACTGTGTTGTCCTTGCACCTCTGACACTGTGTTGTCCTTGCACCTCTGACACTGTGTTGTCCTTGCACCTCTGACACTGTGTTGTCCTTGCACCTCTGACACTGTGTTGTCCTTGCACCTCCCTTGCACCTCTGACACTGTGTTGTCCTTGAACCTCTGACACTGTGTTGTCCTTGCACCTCTGTCACCGTGTTGTCCTTGCACCTCCCTTGCACCTCTGACACTGTGCTGTCCTTGCACCTCTGACACTGTGTTGTCCTTGCACCTCTGACACTGTGTTGTCCTTGCACCTCTGACACTGTGTTGTCCTTGCACCTCTGTCACCATGTTGTCCTTGCACCTCCCTTGCACCTCCGACACTGTGTTGTCCTTGCACCTCTGTCACCGTGTTGTCCTTGCACCTCCCTTGCACCTCTGACACTGTGCTGTCCTTGCACCTCTGACACTGTGTTGTCCTTGCACCTCTGACACTGTGTTGTCCTTGCACCTCTGACACTGTGTTGTCCTTGCACCTCTGACACTGTGTTGTCCTTGCACCTCTGACACTGTGTTGTCCTTGCACCTCTGACACTGTGTTGTCCTTGCACCTCTGACACTGTGTTGTCCTTGCACCTCTGTCACCGTGTTGTCCTTGCACCTCCCTTGCACCTCTGACACTGTGTTGTCCTTGCACCTCTGACACTGTGTTGTCCTTGCACCTCTGACACTGTGTTGTCCTTGCACCTCTGACACTGTGTTGTCCTTGCACCTCTGACACTGTGTTGTCCTTGCACCTCTGACACTGTGTTGTCCTTGCACCTCTGTCACCGTGTTGTCCTTGCACCTCCCTTGCACCTCTGAAACTGTGTTGTCCTTGCACCTCTGACACTGTGTTGTCCTTGCACCTCTGTCACCGTGTTGTCCTTGCACCTCCCTTGCATCTCTGACACTGTGTTGTCCTTGCACCTCTGACAATGTGTTGTCCTTGCACCTCTGACACTGTGTTGTCCTTGCACCTCTGACACTGTGTTGTCCTTGCACCTCTGACACTGTGTTGTCCTTGCACCTCTGTCACCGTGTTGTCCTTGCACCTCCCTTGCACCTCTGACACTGTGTTGTCCTTGCACCTCTGACACTGTGTTGTCCTTGCACCTCTGACACTGTGTTGTCCTTGCACCTCTGACACTGTGTTGTCCTTGCACCTCTGACACTGTGTTGTCCTTGCACCTCTGTCACCGTGTTGTCCTTGCACCTCCCTTGCAGCCAGGGCAACATCTGCACGGAATTTGTATGTTCTCCCTGTGTCTGTGTGGGGCTTCTCCTGGCAATCTAGTTTCCTCACACATCCCCAAAACATACAGATAAGTTAATTGGCTTCCCCCTAAATTGACCCTAAGCTATGATACATACATAGACATAACTTTATGGTAGGGAGTAGACTGTGAGCCCCTCTAAGGGACATTTAAATAATGACTAAGTACTCCGTACAGCGCTGCGGAAGATGTCAGTGCTTTATAAATACTAAATAATAATAACTAAATATTAATAATACGTTTGAACGGCAGCCATTTCATCTGGTTCACTCAGCTGGCTGGTGTGCCTTATCTGAGGTTAGTGTGCCTTATCTGAGTTAGTGTGCCTTATCTGAGTTAGTGTGCCTTATCTGAGGTTAGTGTGCCTTATCTGAGTTAGTGTGCCTTATCTGAGGTTAGTGTGCCTTATCTGAGTTAATGTTCCTTATCTGAGTTAATGTGCCTTATCTGAGGTTAGTGTGCCTTATCTGAGTTAGTGTGCCTTATCTAAATTAGTGTGCCTTATCTGAGGTTAGTGTGCCTTATCTGAGTTAGTGTGCCTTATCTGAGGTTAGTGTGCCTTATCTGAGTTAATGTTCCTTATCTGAGTTAATGTGCCTTATCTGAGGTTAGTGTGCCTTATCTGAGTTAGTGTGCCTTATCTAAATTAGTGTGCCTTATCTGAGGTTAGTGTGCCTTATCTGAGTTAGTGTGCCTTATCTGAGTTACACACTACCCAGCAAGCTCATGGTGACCCAGAACTCATTGGAGTGTGTAAGGGACTACAATGGTCCTAAAAGCCCCCTTACTAAGATGTTAAGAAAAACAAAAGTTTGCTTTCCTAAAACAGAAAGAATTTGCCATAATTAAGGTTGGAGTGAGCTTGAGATGTCTCCCAGAGCAACACTGCTGAATATATGCAAATTAACCATTGTACCCTTAGAAGCTACACACACCTCCAGAACCACTGGAATGCAATGATGTGCCAGTTTGTTAACTTGTACAGAGCCATAATAATCCGACATGCATACAGACTGTTTCGGATTGTTTGATCCTCATCAGTGCATGACATGGATTAATTTGGCTCTATGGAGTAGGGCTTGTGAATCCGAGAGGCACAGACTACCCAGCAAGCTCATGGTGACCCAGAACTCATTGGAGTGTGTAAGGGACTACAATGGTCCTAAAAGCCCCCTTGCTAAGATGTTAAGAAAAACAAAAGTTTGCTTTCCTAAAACAGAAAGAATTTGCCATAATTCAGGTTGGAGTGAGCTTGAGATGTCTCCCAGAGCAACACTGCTGAATATATGCAAATTAACCATTGTACCCTTAGAAGCTAAACACACCTCCAGAACCGCTGGAATGCAATGATGTGTCAGTTTGTTAATTTGTACAGAGCCATAATAATCCAACATGCATACAGACTGTTTTGGATTGTTTGATCCTCATCAGTGCATGGCATGGATTAATTTGGCTCTATGGAGTAGGGCTTGTGAATCCGAGAGGCACAGACTACCCAGCAAGCTCATGGTGACCCAGAACTCATTGGAGTGTGTAAGGGACTACAATGGTCCTAAAAGCCCCCTTACTAAGATGTTAAGAAAAACAAAAGTTTGCTTTCCTAAAACAGAAAGAAACTATCTGAGTTGGGGCTGGATTCACAAAGCGGTGCTAACTGTTAGCACGCCTGTGAAAACCCCCTTAGCACGTCTAAACAAGCTTTTCGCGCATAAAACTTTACGCGCGCAAAACTTTATGCGCGTAAAACTTTACGCGCGTACTGCACAGAGCGCAGGGCGCACCGCGCGAAGTGCCCATTAAAGCCTATGGGACTTAGCGCGCGTAAAACTTTGCGCGCATAAACCTTTACGCGCGCAAAGTTAGTGCGCGATCTGATTGAGAAATCCGGTGCTAACCTACTTAGCACCCTGGTTAGCGCGTCTAAAGACTTTAGACGTGCTAAGTAGGTTAGCACCGCTTTGTGAATCAAGCCCTTAGTGTGCCTTATCTGAGTTAGTGTGCCTTATCTGAGGTTAGTGTGCCTTATCTGAGGTTAGTGTGCCTTATCTGAACTTAGTGCCCCTTAAGTAGCTTTGTGCACACTGAAAGATGCACAAAGCTACATCGCGCACTACACGATAACATCGCACCCGCTACACATACATGATGCGACCTAAACGGCGCATCAGTGCACTGTTATCGTCGCATCAGATACAGTATAGCGGGTGCGACTCGCACAGTGTGCAAAGATCAACGCATTACACTGTGCGCACTGTGCGCGCTATGCGCGATGTAGCTTTGTGCATCTTTTAGTGTGCACAAAGCTACTTAAGGGGCACTAAGTTTAGATAAGGCACACTAACCTCAGATAAGGCACACTAACCTTAGATAAGGCACACTAACTCAGATAAGGCACACTAACCTCAGATAAGGCACACTAACCTCAGATAAGGTAGTGTAGTTTGTGCCCACTAAGTGATAAGGCACACTAACCGGCTTAGTGCCGGTTAGTGAATCAAGGCCCATGTCTCCATGGTTATCTTCTCATCACGTGTCAGTTCAGGTATGCTTTATGTAGGTGTGTGGCATGAAATGGTGAACACATGCATCAACTCTTGTACAATGCATTTCATTATGTATGGTCCCACAGCTCAGAGCAATAACCACTTTCCACACATGTGTTTTTCCCTTAAAAACCAGAGCAATTTTCACATCACGCTCCTCCCATTCATTCACCAGTAAGGCTGGAATCACAGTGGTCAGTTGCATAACTCATGTGTTAAAATGGGTGTGAACTCCAATGGAGACTGGCCATTTAATGACATTGTAGCGTATTAATCAGTGGCGGACATACGGCCGTGCAGGCCGTGTCGCCGCACGAGGGCCCCTGAAGTTCCGTTTTCTTCAGGGGCCCATTAAGTATTTTTTTTTTTTTTTATATTTTTTTTTTATTATTTTATTCCCCCGGGGGGCCCCCCGACTCCTATCCTCCTTCCCTCCCTCACCTCGGGGGGCCCCCCTCCCGATATGCGCGGCGGGAGAGCGAGCGAGCGAGCGGCAAATGCAGGAAGTCTTCAGGGCTCTCCAGGCATCCGCTAGAGGCCCAGCCGCTTAGTCTCCAATATGTCTCCAGTTGGAGACATATTGGAGACTCAGCGGCTGGGCCTCTAGCGGATGCCTGGAGAGCGCTGAAGACTTCCTGCATTTGCCGCTCGCTCTCCCGCCGCGCATATCGGGAGGGGGCCCCCCGAGGTGAGGAAGGGAGGGAGGGAGGATAGGAGTCGGGCCCCCCACCCGGATAGCTACCCACCCGGCTACCTAACCACCTACCCACCCGGCTACCTACCTACCCACCCACCAGGCTTCCTACCTACCCACCCGACTACCTAACCACCCACCAGGCTTCCTACCTACCTACCCACCCGGCTACCTACCCACCCACCAGGCTTCCTACCTAACCACCCACCCAACTACCTAACCACCCACCCGGCTACCTACCCACCCGGCTACCTACCCACCCACCAGGCTTCCTACCTAACCACCCACCCAACTACCTAACCACCCACCCGGCTACCTACCCACCTACCCACCCGGCTACCTAACCACCCGGCTACCTACCTACCTACCCACCCAGCTACCTACCTAACCACCCACCCGGCTACCTACCTAACCACCCACCCGGCTACCTACCGGGCTAGTTACCAACCCACCCACCAGGCTACCTACCCACCCACCCGGCTACCCACCCACCCACCAGGCTACCTACCTACCTACCCACCCGGCTACCTACCTAACCACCCACCCAGCTACCTACCTAACCACCCACCCGGCTACCTACCTAACCACCCACCCGGCTACCTACCGGGCTAGTTACCAACCCACCCACCCGGCTACCTACCCACCCACCAGGCTACCTACCCACCCACCAGGCTTCCTACCTACCCACCCGGCTACCTACCTACCCACCCGGCTACCTACCCACCCACCAGGCTTCCTACCTACCCACCCGGCTACCTACCTAACCACCCACCCGGCTACTTACCTACCCACCCACCCGGCTACCCACCCACCAGGCTTCCTACCTACCTACCCACCCGGCTACCTACCTAACCACCCACCCGGCTACCTACCTAACCACCTACCCGGCTACCTACCGGGCTAGTTACCAACCCACCCACCAGGCTACCTACCCACCCACCCGGCTACCCACGCACCCACCAGGCTACCTAACTAACCACCCACCCGCCTACCTACCTAACCACCCACCCGGCTACCTACCTAACCACCCACCCGGCTACCTACCGGGCTAGTTACCAACCCACCCACCAGGCTACCTACCTACCCACCCACCAGGCTACCTACCTAACCACCCACCTGGCTACCTACCGGGCTAGTTACCAACCCACCCACCAGGCTACCTACCTACCCACCCACCGGGCTACCTACCTACCTACCGGGCTAGTTACCCACCCACCAGGCTACCTACCCACCCACCCACCAGGCTACCAACCCACCCATCCACTCACCCACCCACTAGGCTACCTATCCACCCAACCACCCATGGGAGCTGCGCGCCGGATGGAGGCTGGGACAGGAGGTCTGCTGCTGCAGGTGAGTAAATGTTTTTGTTTTATTTATATTAGCAGGTGTATGTTCTGGGCAGGTCTGCCACATGATTGCATGTATTTTCTTCGCAAATCTGCCGACATGATTGCATGTATTTTCTGGGCATATCTGCCGACATGATTGCACGTATTTTCTGGGCATATCTGCTGACTTGTTTGCACGTATTTTCTGGGCATATCTGCCGACTTGATTGCATGTATTTTCTGGGCATATCTGCCGACTTGTTTGCACGTATTTTCTGGGCATATCTGCCGACTTGATTGCACGTATTTTCTGGGCATATTTGCCGACTTGATTGCACGTATTTTCTGGGCATATCTGCCGACATGATTGCACGTATTTTCTGGGCATATCTGCCGACATGATTGCACGTATTTTCTGGGCATATATGTGTATTTTCTTGAGAAAACCTGCACAATTATGTGAATTTTCTGGGGAAAGGGTCACCAAAACTTGGGCCCACTGTCTTTGCGTTGCACTTTTCAAGGGAACCTGAGGTGAGAATAATATTGAGGCTGCCATATTTCTCTCCTTTTAAGCAATACCAGTTGCCTGGCTGCCGTGCTGGTCCTCTGCCTCTTATTCTTTCAACCATAGACCCTGAACAAGCATGCAGCAGGTCAGCGGTTTCTGACAATATTGTCAGAACTGAGAAGATTAGCTGCATGCTTGTTGCTGGTGTAATTCAGTTTATTACTGCAGCCAAATAGATCAGCAGGGCCGCCAGGCAACTAGTATTGTTTAAAAGGAAATAAACCCTCACCCCGGGTTCGCTTTAAGTTACAGTTAGCTCCGCCCTCATCTGGTCACTGCCACGCCCATTTTTTTTGTTCTATCCACTATTTTTTGCAGCTGCGCGCTTCATGCGCCGCAGGTTGTAGCCACGCCCATATTTTGCCGCGACGCGCTACGCGCGCCGCAGGTCATAGGGGGCCCACAATTACAATTTTGCACAGGGGCCCTCTGCTGGCTGTGTCCGCCACTGGTATTAATATGTCCTGTTTGAGGCTGTTAACGGCCACAGCACGTTTTAATATGTCATTCGCTCCCGCCGCGGCCCCGCACATGTGCACACCCCCCCCCCCCCCCGCCGTTTACCGTGGGGACCCCGTGTTCAGTGATTGGGAAAGTGGACCGAGTGGTCCTCTACCCAATCGCAATGCCTGGAATGAATGGACGTGACCGTGAACAGTGGCCACGTCCATTCTGAAAACAGGAAACAGTCACAGTGTAGTAAAATGTAAAAAAAAAGTGATCACTTTCTATAAAACAGGAGAGTGTTCACTAGCGCCATCTAGTGGCCAAAAAGTAAAATTACAAAATTACACATATAGGCAGATACAAACACATACACTTATTAAAATAGCACTTAATTAACTTACACTTCCAACCCCCCCCCCCCCCCCCCAAAAAAAAACACTTGTAAAAAAAAATCTGTTCAAATAAAAATTACATAAATAATAAATAATAATAATTGCCTTAGGGACTCAGATTTTTTAATTTATATTTTATGAGGTAAAATTACTTTTACTTTTCTACATAAAAAAAAACCTGAAAAATATCCATATTTCCAAATAATATAATGTCGCCATACATTGTGATAAGGACATAATTTAAACGGTTTAATAATTGGGACAACTAGACAAATAAAATGTATCAGTTTTATCCACAGGAGATCGTTTTATTTGAAAACTATAATGGCCGAAAACTGAGAAATAATAATTTTTTCAATTTTTTTCTTATTTTTCCCATTAAAATGCATTTGGAATAAAAAAATTATTTGCAAAATGTACTACCCACAGAAAGCCTAATTGGTGGTGAAAAAAAACAAGGTATAGATAATTTTGTTGTGATAAGTAGTAATAAAGTTATTGGCGAATAAAAGGGAGGAGCACTGACAGGTGAAAATTGCTCTGGTCCGTTAGGGTAAAAAACCTTGGGGGCGAACTGGTTAATGCAAAGACCACACATAGTGAATTAGAATAACGCGATCAGTTACAACTCAGTATTGTGAACAGCTCCATAGCATCGTATGGGCAGTGAGTTGGCATGCAGTATTATTCTGCAACACAACTGACCACTGTGTGAACTAGGCCTAACTTACTTATCACATCAAAATTATCTATATAGTGTTTTATTGCCAGAAGTTAGACTTTGTTTGGGTGGTACTTTCTGATAAGAATTATTTTATTTTATATATTTATATTTTAAAGTGAATAATAATAAAAAAATAAAAAAAATCATTATTTCTCAGTGTTCAGCCATTATAGTTCTAAAATTAAATGTGCTGCGATAGATAAGTCTCACACATTTTATTTGCCCATTTGTCTCGGTTAGTATAATTTTAAAATTGTGTCTTAGTACAAAGTATGGCGCAAGTATTTTATCTGGAAAAAAAAGGTGTATATTTTCTGTTTCATGATTTCTAATACTACAGCAATAATTACGAGCCTTTATTTGCAAAAATAACAGTAATATACCATCATGACATACATATTAAAAAGTCCATAAGGCAACTATTTATGTATTTTGGTGATGATTCTGGTGATGATTCTGGTTTGCATACAACTTTAATGCAAAATGTATGCAGACTGAAAAACAGTCAATCAAATTCTGGAGGAAACACATGTGATTAGCCCACTCCCAAGCTGCATACAATTGAATCTGCAAGTTAGAAGTATTTGCATGTCACTGACCATCTCTAAACTAATGAATATTTCCAAATTATACTCGCCACTAGTTTTGCAGCATAAATATTGTTATTCTCTGTTTAAACTCGAATAGTGAGTACTCTTTGTTATGAGCAAATGTATTGCTAGTATCCCCTAATTGTGCATAGTTGTGATACAGTTTCAGATATTTTATTTATTTCGAGATTATTGTCCTTGAATAATAAGTTGTATTCCCTTAACCTGCCAAAAATACTGCAGGGGAGCCTATACCATTGGTTATAACCTATACCTTAAAGCGAATCTGAGGTGAAAATAAACTTATGAGATAATGAATTGTATGTATAGTACAGTTAATAAATACACCATTAGTAGTATAGAGAAAGAGTCTCATATTTTTATTTTCAGTTTTATAACTTTATTTTTAACATTGCATCAGATACTATATAGACTCTGCCTTTTAAACTAAAAAAAGAAGCAGAAGTAATGACCCTTTGAACTTTCCTGCACTGAAACCTTATTTTATTTTCTCCCTGACAATTAACAGGTCAATAGCCTGTATTTACTTTTCAGGAAACCAAACAGAATTTGAAAAGATGTTCGACAAGCTGAGATAAGATCTTTTGCATAGGTAACACAAGTTTTTTTTAACCTTCCTGTACTGGAAAATAGAAAGGGACTTCAGATAATTAGTAGAACTAGTACCATATATCTATATGTTTATCCTTTCCTGTCACATATCCCTTCAAGTACCCTTTATGCATCCATGAGAATCCAGAGAACCTCTATTGATGATGTAAAAAAATCTCACATTTAAATTTAAAAAGTACCTGTAGCAGAAAAAAAAGTGCCCCTAGGGGGTACTTTCCTCAGGAGGGGGAAGCCTCTATATCCTAAAGAGGCTTCCCTCAACACGCACTGGGACCCCTAAAAAAAGCTTGTTGATGCTTGTCAACAGCTTGCACAGGCAAACTAGCGCCGATTCGCTCAGCTTTCTTCAGAAAAAGTCAGGCCATATCGGGTCTACGCTACTGCGCTGGTGCAGGCCATCTGCACCTGCGCAGTAGCACAGACCTGATGGGGCTTGACTATTTCCACTGGGGCCCGACAGTGTGACAGTGTTAGTGCGCATGCACTAGAAGGCAACTCTTCGGGGTCCCAGCCCTAGAACGGGTTGACATATGAGGACGGGGTAAGCCTCTTTATGATCCAGAGCAGCCTTTCTCAACTTTTCTACCCTGGAGGAACCCTGCAAATAACTTTTTGATCCCAAGGAACCCCTGCAAACAATGTTTTGATCTCAAGGAACCCCTGCAGTTATTTTGCAGGAGGCATGGTCTTTAAAAGTATGTGTGGTTGTTTATTTCACTACCCCCTATTACACTGTCACTTATTATACTGTCTCCTGACCCCCCCAAATTAGTGCTTCTTGTTACAGTACCACCTATTATAGTGTGCTCTATATACTTCCACCACGATGGGGGAAAATGCCAAGGAACCCCTACAGAGTACTAAAGGAACCCTGGGGTTCCAGGGAAACCTGGTTGAGAAAGCCTAATCCAGAGGCTTCCCTTTACCAAGGTAAGAATCTGTTTTGTTTTTTCATTTAAAAAACGGTGGCGTATTGGTTAGCGCTCTCGCCTTGCAGCTCTGGGTTGCCGGTTCTAATCCAAGCCAGGGCACTATCTGCAAGGAGTTTGTATGTTTTCCCCGTGTCTGTGTGGGTTTCCTCCGGGTACTCCGATTTCCTCCCACATCCCAAAAACATACAGGTAAGTTAATTGGCTTCCCACTAAATTGGCCCTAGACTACAATACATACATTACACAATACATACATAGGACTATGGTAGGGAAAAGATTGTGAGCCCCTCAGAGGGACAGTTAAGTGACAATATACTCTGTATAGCGCTGCTGCGGAAGATGTCTGCGCTATATAAATACTAAATAATAATAATAATAATTTAGAAAAGCAAAAAGTTTACTTTAAAAAAACATTTAGATTATCCTAGGCCGCGCTCTGCAAATATCACTCTGAGACACAGTGTTTAGGTCACAAGTGGACAACAGTTCCTGTTGGAGTTCCACTCAGATGTTGAGGTCGCTAAGGATCTATGTTTGCCTTGGGGAGTGTAACTCCCCCCCTCCCCCTCCCACTACTCTTCATGGCTCAGTGATATGTAAATAAAAAAGAATAAAGTAGACCAGCTTCCAATCGTGTAATACCGCTTTTATTTAAAACTTGTGTTGCAAAAGTGAAAAAGGGGGTGGGTAACAGACTTTAACAGGCTGGCTTAGCTCCCAGGTGGCATACTAAATTACACTCAGTTTGGCTGCAGCACCATAAAGACTTTCTATCAGTTTTTTATGAACGTTATCGCACAGAACTATAAATTGACCCAACCAATTGGTGTAGGGAACTATATTTATGTGAGCGCTGATTATTGAATAAGCTTGATTTAAAAAAAAAAAACATTGCTCAAACTGTCAGGATTTAGAAGTCAAAATTGGGGGAGACACTGTACAGTATAAAGACTCTGTGTGAAACCTTGGGGTGATCCTGGATGGAAATCTAAAACTCAGACAGCAGGTATCAGCTGTCGTCAAGTCTTCCTTCTTCCATCTAAGAAATATAGCGATAAACAAACACCTTATCCCAGCTGAAGACCTACCTGCCCTGGTTCATGCATTTGTATCCTCCCGCCTAGACTACTGCAACTCCCTGTTCATCGGATCTACAGATAAGGCTCTGCGCCCCTTACAGCTAGTACAGAATGCTGCAGCCAGACTCCTAGTCAATGCCCCCCGCAGCTCACACATCACCCCAGTACTGCAAACTCTTCACTGGTTGCCAGTAAAATGGAGAATCAATTTTAAGATCTGCCTGCTGACATTCAAGGCTATACACCACATGGGACCCAAATACATAGCGAATCTATTGGAACTTTATGCCCCTCCACGCACCCTCCGCTCTGCCAACAAGATGAAGCTGGTTATTCCCAGGATACACTTAACATTTGGTGCTCGGGCCTTTTCCTATGCAGCCCCTACTCTATGGAACTCACTTCCACAATCAGTACGAGAGGCTCCTTCTCTGGACAGCTTTAAAAAAAGGCTAAAAACTCACCTCTTTTCCCTAGCCTTTGAGACTGCATAATGCAGGGTCACAGCGCTTTGAGTCCCCAGGGAGAAAAGCGCTATATAAATATTATTGTTATTGTCAAAATGTTATTGTGCATATTGCACGTACAGTTTAACAATGACAACAAAACCAAACAAGCAGATTTTTTTTTATTTTACTTAAAATACATTTTAATAAAACAGTTGTTAACAGTTTTAAAATAGTTTTATGGGGAACATTAACTTGTATATTGAGTTCAGTTTTCACTTAAACAATAATGATATCTGCAGATCATTAAAACTAGGTTTATTTATTTGATGGGATATTTTTAAAAACAGCTATTATGTTGTCAAAGTATTTGCATCTTCATACCTGAGTAAAAGCATTTTTTTGCTCCAGGTTTTTCAACCATGTGATGTAAATGGGTCATCTTCTTTCCTTTCATGTATGAAAAGCCTGGTAAACAGACCTTTTACATAGATGTTAGTAAGTTAAACTGCATTTGGCTGAGGCTATCCCAGAATATTTTATCATGCATGAAGATTATCTTTTCAACCATAAGGAGGAAAAGGCACAGAGAGTCAACAACTTTTTCCTCTGGGAATCCCTGAGGAAACAAAGTAGACTTTTCTTTCATTCCACTCTTGTACACCCCGGAGAGAAGAAAATAGTGCAGGCTTACTACAAAGCCATGCATTCAACCAGAGAAATGGTGGTAAAGGAGGCCTTGGATGCCAGATTTGTGTTTTCACTTGATGAAATCTCAGTAGCTTAGTTTCACAATAGTACTGAATAGTCTTAAAAGCGTGCTAAGAGTGAGCATCATCATACATACAGTGGGATGCGAAAGTTTGGGTAACCTTGTTGATCATCATGATTTTCTTGTATAAATCTTTGGTTGATATGATAAAAAATGTCAGTTAAAGAGAAACTCCGACCAAGAATTGAACTTTATCCCAATCAGTATCTGATACCCCCTTTTACATGAGAAATGTATTCCGTTCACAAACAGACCATCAGGGAGCACTGTATGGCGTATATTGTGGTGAAACTCCTCCTACAAGAAGCTCTGAGGACCGTGGTACTCCTGACAGTTTCCTGTCTGTGAACCTTGTTGCATTGTGGGAAATAGCTGTTTACAGCTGTTTCCAACTGCCAAAAAAGAATGCAGCAGCTACATCACCTGCCAACAGTAAAAATGTCACCATGTAATAAATGTCAGAATGTAAATTAGGGATTTAAAATTTTTTACAATGGGCAAACACTGACTAAATCATTTATACATAATTATTGTAAAAATGAAGCACTTTTTTAATTACATTATTTCCACTGGAGTTCCTCTTTAAATATATCATATATGAGACACACACAGTGATATTTCAGAGGCGAAATGAAGTTTATTGGATTTACAGAAAGTGTGATGCAGGTGCATAAATTTAGGCACCACAAAAAAGAAATGAGATCAATATTTAGTAGATCCTTCTTTTGCAGAAATTACAGCCTGTAAACACTTCCTGTAGGTTCCAATGAGAGTCGATTTTGGTTGAAGGTATTTTGGACCATTCCTCTTTACAAAACATCTCTAGTAGAGATGGGCCGAACGGTTCCAGGTGAACTTTGGGTGGTTCATCTTCGCCGGCGAAGGCGAACTTTCCCGGAAGTTCGATTCGCCCCATAATGCTCTATGAGCGTCAACTTTGACCCTCTGCATCACAGTCAGCAGGCGCATTGTAGCCAATCTGGCTATACTAAGCCCTGGAGCCCCCCCCTTATATAAAGCAGGCTCCAGCGGCCATTAGCCTCACTCGTGAGCCTGCTAGAGACAGAATAGGGACAGCTGCTGCAGACTTGTTCTCCTAGGGACAGATTAGTCAGGCTCTTGCCTTCTTAGCTTGCTTAGCTGAATCTTATTGCTATAATAGCACCCCAGAAAAGCTCTTTTCAGAGCTCATCCTGCTCGTGTGATCAATTTTTTTTTCTGTGTTTGAAACTGACACTTGTGTTGTTTAAACAGCATTGCTAATTTATACTGTGTGTCCCACTGCCAGCAGCAGCAGCACATTCAGTGACTACTACCTGTGTGTGTGAGACACTTGTGTTGCTTAGACAGCTTAGACAGCATTGCTACTTCATAATGTGTGTGTCCCACTGCCAGCAGCCCACCAGCATTCAGCAGCACATTCAGTGACACCTGTGTGTGTGACAGGGAGCTGCACATTGTACAACCTACCCAGTACTGCATTTACCTACTACTAGTACCTGTTGTGTTTAGTTAACCAACCTCATCACTGCATACACCTACGTTTGTGTTGAGTGAACCCACCTCGCTGCACATAACTACCTTTTGTGTTGAGTGAACTTGCATCACTGCATATAACTACCTTTTAAGTTGAGTGAACTCACCTCACTGCATATCTACCTTTTCTGTAGAGTGAACTCACCTCACTGCATATAACTACCTTTGTGTTCAGTGAACTCAGCTGACTGCATCTAACTACCTGTTGTGTTCAGTGAACTCACCTCACTGCATATAGCTACCTTTTGCATTCAGTGAACTCACCTCACTGCATATCTACCTTTTCTGTTGAGTGAACTCACCTCACTGCATATAACTACGTTTGTGTTGAGTGAACTCAGCTGACTGCATCTAACTACCTGTTGTGTTCAGTGAACTCACCTCACTGCATATATAACTACCTTTGGGTTGAGTGAACTCACCTCACTGCACATAGCTACCTTTTGTGTTCAGTGAACTCACCTTACTGCATATATAACTACCTTTGGGTTGAGTGAACTCACCTCACTGCATCTAACTACCTGTTGTGTTCAGTGAACTCACCTCACTGCATATATAACTACCTTTGGGTTGAGTGAACTCACCTCACTGCACATAGCTACCTTTTGTGTTCAGTGAACTCACCTCACTGCATATATAACTACCTTTGGGTTGAGTGAACACACCTCACTGCATATATAGCTACCTTTGGGTTGAGTGAACTCACCTCACTGCATATACCTAGCTTCCCCCCGAGATGGACAAAATGGACAAACCAGATAGAGGAACAGGTAGAGGCAGACCCAGAGGAAGGCCACCTGGCACCGGCAGGTTTGTGCGAGGTGGTGTTGCTGTGATTTCGTGCAGACCTGGACCAAAGTACAGTGCTCAGAAAAAGGCACGTGCCATCACTTCCCAAAATTGTGAGGACGTGCTTGAGTATTTAACACAGAACACCTCATCTCCCGCAGCCACCAGCGCTACGACAAGCACCACATCCGCTGCATTTGACACTTCGCAGGAGTTATTTGGTGGTGGTGGTGAAATCACTGATTCACAGCCACTACTGCAACAACAAGAAGAAGGCGCAGGTACACCACCTCATATGTCTGAGTTAGGTGGCGATAGTATGGCGATAGTATGGACGTAATTTGTGAGGAGGGGCATGATGAACCACCTGAAGTTGGTGCAGTTGTGGAGTTGTCTGAGGAAAGCGAAGCCAGCCAACCAGCCAACATGCCCTTCAAGGTCAGCTGTTGATGCCACCGTACTGCCATCACCCCAGGGGGGCTCAGCGGTTTGGAAATATTTTACGGTGTGTGCCTCAGATAGGAGCAAAGCCATCTGTTCTCTCTGCCTCCAAAAATTGAGCCGTGGAAAGGCCAACACTCACGTAGGAACAAGTGCCTTACGAAGGCACCTGGAGAAAAGGCACAAACAGCTATGGGAAGAACACCTGAGGAAAATCCGCACCCCTCAAAAGACAAGCCACCCTCCTTCTCCTCTTCCTCCTTCAGGTGCATCGTCTTCATCCGCTTTCTCCCTTGAACCTTCACAGCCACCCTCCTTCACACCGCCTCTGCCCTTGAGCGGTTCCTGCTCCTCTGCCCACAGCAGTAACCAGGTGTCCGTGAAGGAAGTCTTTGAGCGGAAGAAGCCAATTTCGGCCAGTCACCCTCTTGCCCGGCGTCTGACAGCTGGTGTGGCGGAACTATTAGCTCGCCAGCTATTACCATACAAGCTGGTGGAGTCAGAGGCTTTCCGTAAATTTGTGGCAATAGGGACACCGCAGTGGAAGATACCAGGCTGCACGTATTTTTCACGAAAGGACATACCCAAACTCTACCTTGCAGTTCAGAGGCAAGTGGTGTCATCTATTGCGAAGAGCGTTGGGTCAAGGGTCCACCTGACCACGGATGCCTGGTCTGCCAAGCACAGGCAGGGCCGCTACATTACGTACACAGCCCATTGGGTCAACCTGGTGACCGATGGCAGCAAGCAGGGAGTACGTGGCTGTTCAACGGACCGACTTGTCACACCTCCACGGCTTGCAGGCAGGCCTCCTGCCACCTCCTCTCCTTCTCCTCCAGCTACATCCTCTTCGCTGTCAACCTCCTCCTCCTCAGCTGAGTGTCAGTTGAACTCTAGCGGTGCTGCCATCTCCTCTTCCTCTCCAGCTACACAGCCCCATCTCCCCAGAGCTGCATGCCAGGTACGACGGTGTCACGCAATTTTAGACATGTCTTGCCTTAAAGCGGAGAGTCACACTGGAGCAGCTCTCCTAGCTGCTCTTAACAAACAGGTGGAGCAATGGCTGACCCCGCACCAGCTGGAGATCGGCAACGTGGTGTGTGACAACGGCAGCAATCTCCTTTCCGCTTTGAATTTGGGAAAGCTGACACATGTACCCTGCATGGCACATGTGCTGAATCTGGTCGTGCAAAGATTTGTCTCAAAGTACCCAGGCTTAGAGGACGTCCTGAAGCAGACCAGGAAGTTGTGTGGGCATTTCAGACAGTCTTATACGGCCATGGCACGGCTTGCGGACATTCAGCAGAAAAACAACTTGCCGGTGAGATGCTTGATATTCGATAGCCCGACTCGCTGGAATTCCACCCTGCTCATGTTCTCTCGCCTGCTAGACCAGGAGAAAGCCGTCACCCAGTACCTGTACAACTACGGTAGAAGGACACAATCTGGGAAGATGGGGATGTTGTGGCCCAACAGCTGGACACTGATGCGAAATGCATGCAGGACCATGTGGCCGTTTGAGGAGGTGACCAACCTTGTGAGTCGCGCTGAAGGCACCATCAGCTACTTGATCCCCTACGCTTACTTCCTGGAGCGTGTAGAGTGGTGGATGAAGCTGTGGAGGAGTGGGAACAGGAACAGCTACGGCAGGAGGAGTCGTGGGACCAATTTTAAGCCGAATTACAGGTTTCCTCAACACCTGCGGCACCACAGAGGGGGGAGGAGGAGGAAGAAGAGGAGTCGTGTGGGAAAGGAGAGGAGTCAGACTCGGATGACGATTATGAGGAAGGTGTTTCTGTGGAGGAGGAAGAGGCGGCGGAAGCGGCAGAAGAACAACCACAGCAGCCGTCATGGGGGCTTCTGCTGCTCCACGTTCCCGTGGTATTGTTCGTGGCTGGGGGGAGGAAGAGGAGTTGCGTGACGTCACTGTGGAAGAGCAAGAGGAGATGGAGAGTATGTCTGGATCCGACTTTGTGCAGATGGCCTCTTTCATGTTGTCCAGCCTGTTGAGGGACCCCCGTATCAAAAAACTCAAGGGGAATGACCTGTACTGGGTGGCCACGCTACTAGACCCTCGGTACAGGCACAAAGTGGCAGACCTGTTACCAACTCAACACAAGGCGGAAAGGATGCAGCACTTGCAGAACAAGCTGTCAATGATGCTTTACAATGCATTTAAGGGTGATGTGACAGTACAACGCAATAAAGGTACCACTGGCAGTATTCCTCCTCCTCCTCACCAGTCCATGCAGGCAAGGACAGGACGCTCCAGCGATCTCGGGATGATGTCGGACATGCGGACATTCTTTAGTCCAACGCCTCACAGTAGCCCTTCGGGATCCACCCTCCACCAACGCCTGGACCGGCAGGTAGCCGACTACCTGGCCTTAAGTGTGGATGTACACACTGCGACTGCGAGCAGCGACAATGAACCCTTGCTCTACTGGTTGCGCATGCTTGACCTGTGGCCAGAGCTGTATCAATTTGCCATACAACTTCTCTCTTGCCCTGCCGCAAGCGTCCTGTCAGAAAGGACCTTCAGTACAGCTGGAGGCATTGTCACTGAGAAGAGAAGTTGCCTAAGTCATGACAGTGTTCAGTACCTGACCTTTATCAAAATGAACGAGGCATGGATCCCTGAGGGCTATTGCACGACCGAAGACTAAGTCAGTCCCCACAGCGGCCGCTATACTAATTTTTCTGGGGCGTGCACATGCCTGCCTAATTTTTCTGGCTGAACTGCAGGTGGCTGCAACAAAAAAACAAAAGGCATGTACATGTGCCCATCCCCCTTCGTGATCATTACCTTGCCGCGGTGAAGGGGCTTGCGTATCACAATGAAGCAATGACCGCCGGCTATATGAGTGTCTCGGGTGGGGGTGGCACACCAAAGATAATAAGGTCGTTGTTTCATTGTGGTCAGACCAAATTTGATCAGCTGGACAGTCACTGTTCTGTCATTCAGCTACATCGCCCGGGCAACCATATGGGCTGAAAAGCCACCATCACCTGCACTCTCGGCATGGTGCGCACCAGTCCAGCACGCCCGTCACTACACAAACGGCTATTTGCAGTCACTGCATACCTTTCACTGCATCTGTGACTGCACATTATACCTGGCAGTCAGTGCATAACTTGCACTTGAATGGATACAGTTTTAAACAATTGAAAAATACAACCATCTACAGTTTCAAACAATTTAAAAACACAACCATCTAAAGTTTCAAACAATTGAAAAAAAAGGAAAAAAACTTGCCCTCCGTAAAACATTCTTGGCAAATGCTTTCGACTTGGTTTGTCTTCCGCTGGGTCAAGGGTCCATCTAATCACAGATGCCTGGTCTGCAAAGCACGGTCAGGGCAGCTACAGCATGGGTCTCAGCAGGCTCCCACTTCGGGACGGAATCCAACCTTCATTCTCCGCCCATTACCCGTGGTGACAAACAATGGCAGACTTGCCCTCCATAACGGATTCCCGTTAAAGGATTTAAGGTTGATTCATTACAATTAGGGCCTCAAAAGTCCTCCTGAGTCCTGTATTGTTATTTTTGGTCACTACCTCGGGGCGGGCGTGCATGCCTGCCTGCTGCCCTCCTTGCCTGTGTAGTGGTAGCCGTTGCTCAGGCTCCACACCGGATTCCATCCCTCATTCCCCGGCCATTACCCGGGGTCACAAATGGCAGACTTGCCCGCCTCCATATGATTCTCGTGAAAGGAATGTGATGTCATCTTCGCCCGCCATAACTGGTTCTCGTTAAAGGATTTAAAGTACATACATTTCAAATACAGCAAGCCCTCGATAGTCCTCCTGTATTTTTGGTCACTACCTCAGGCGGGCGTGCATGCCTGTCTGCTGCCCTCCTTGCCTGTGTAGTGGTAGCCGTTGCTCAGGCTCCACACCGGATTCCATCCCTCATTCCCCGGCCATTACCTGGGGTCACAAATGGCAGACTTGCCCGCCTCCATATGATTCTCGTGAAAGGAATGTGGTGTCATCTTTGCCCGCCATAACTGGTTCTGGTTAAAGGATTTAAAGTACATTCATTTCAAATACAGCAAGCCCTCGATAGTCCTCCTGTATTATTATTTTTGGTCACTACCTCGGGGCGGGCGTGCATGCCTGACTGCTGCCCTCCTTGGATGTGTAGTGTTAGCCGTTGCTCAGGCTCCACACCGGATTCCATCCCTCAATCCCCAGCCATTACCCGGGGTCACAATGCCAGACTTGCCCGCCTCCATAGGATTCTCACTGTAGCGGTACTGAACAAGTACACAGCAAGTAGAAAATGTAATTTAAAAACAAAACGTAAGCTTTTTAACAATGCCATGGAAAGTTGAGAAGGTAGTCACACATTACCTGACATCACTGAGTGAGGAAGAGCAATCTCGCCATGGTGTGCAGTAGTCCAGCATGGCCGTCACTACACAAACAGCTGGTAACTTGCGGTGCGTTACACAGTTAGTTTGGTGCGTCAGTGTGAAGCAGTACTCTAATTACACTACCTGATTGATGTATACACATGCAAGATGTTTTAAAGCATGTTAGGCCTGCAATTTAGCATTCAATGTGATTTCTGCCCTTAAAACGCTGTTTTGCGTCACATCCAGATTTTTTTTTTCTTGGCGTGTATCCCACTCCGCCATGTCCCCCTCCAGGTGTTAGACCCCTTGAAACATCTTTTCCATCACTTTTGTGGCCAGCATAATTTTTTCTATTTTTCAAAGTTCGCCTCCCCATTGAAGTCTATTGCGGTTCGCGAACTTTTCCGTGAACCGAACCTCTTGCGGAAGTTCGCGAACCCGGTTCGCGAACCTAAAATCGGAGGTTCGGCCCATCACTAATCTCTAGTTCATTCAGGTTTGTTGGCTTCCAAGCATGAGAAGTTCTCTTTAACGCACACTACAGATTTTTAATTATATTCAAGTCTGGGAACAGAGATGGCCATTCAAGAACGTTGTACTTGTTCCTCTGCATGAATGCCTTAGTGGATTTTGAGCAGTGTTTAAGGTTGTTATCTTGTTGAATGATCCAGCCCCATTGCAGCTTCAGCTTTGTCACTGAGTCCTGGTCTCCAGAATCTGCTGATACTAAGTGGAATCCATGCAACCCTCAACTTTGACAAGATTCCCAGTCCCTGCACGGGCCACACAGCCCCACAGCATGATCGAACCACCACCATATGTTTCTGTAGGTAGCAGGTGTTTTTCTTGGAATGCTGTGTTATTTTTCCTCCATGCATAATGCCTTTTGTTATGCCCAAATAACTGAATTTTAGTTTCATCAGTGCACAGCACCTTATTCCAAAATGAAGCTAGCTCATCCAAATGTGCTTTAGCATACCTCAAGCGGCTCTGTTTGTGCTGTGGGTGGAGAAAAGGCTTACTCTGCATCACTCTAGCATACAGCATCTCCTTGTGTAAAGTGCACTGGATGGTTGAATGATGTACAGTGACTCCATCTGCAGCAAGATGATGTTGTAGGTCTTTGGTGCTGGTCTGTGGGTTGACTCTGACTGTTCTTACCATTCGTTGCTTCTGTCTATCTGAGATTTTCTATGACGGCGGATGTTCCCGGCTGACGACAGAATCGCCAGGAGTGGTATGTGGATTATATAAGGATCTGTACAACGAACTATCATATAAACAACCCCCTGTTATGCAACTGGAGTAACCTGTATCTGTAATTGGAACACGGGACAATTTTGGAGGAGGTTCAATAAAACGGACTTCTAACCAATATAAGGCCTCATTTAGATCCATATAGGAAATTGTTGGGGCGGAATCCTAACTTATTGGGAAGCACTATATCCCTAATTTTTTACAACCCCTTTTTTTTACGTTTTTCAGAAGGGCCCTTCAGTGGTGTGTATGTAGAGGTGGCGTGGAGTGGATGAGTGGATTGGGGATATGTACTTTTTGTTGCAATTTTCTAATTGATTAGTTTTATAGGAATAAAGAGGATTTTATTGAATTAGCACGTGTCAGACCTATATAATTTTATCTCAGATTTTCCTTGGTCTGCCAATTTGAGCCTTAACTTGAACTCAGCCTGTGATCTTCCATTTCCTCAATATGTTCCTAACTGTGGAAACAGACAGCTGAAATTTCTGAGACAGCTTTCTGTATCCTTCCCCTAAAACATGATGGTGAACAATCTTTGTCTTCAGGTAATTTGAGAGTTGTTTTGAGACCCCCATGTTGCTACTCTTCAGACCCCCTTAAATACTCTTTCTCATAATTGGATTCACCTGTGTATGTAGGTCAAGGGTCACTGAGCTTACCAAGCCAATTTGAGTTCCAATAATTAGCTCTAAAGGTTTTGAACTCAATAAAATGGCAACAATGCCCAAATGTATGCACATGCCTAATTTTATTTAAACAACTATTGCGCACTTTCTGTAAATCCGATAAACTTCATTTCACTTCTCAAATCTCACTGTGTGTGTCTCCTATATGATATATTTAACTGACATTTTCTATCATTACAAGCAACGATTTATACAGGAAAATCATGACGATTTAACAAGGCTGCCCAAACTTACGCATCCCACTGTCCATTTAAACCTAGAGAGAATAATTACCAAGACTTTTCAGATAATGTTAACCCCCCTGTCTTTATGATTATTTCCAGATTTAGGGTCTAAAAGCCATGCAATTTTTTCACAAGCTTTTAGACCCCAAAACCAAGGAAAAGTAAAAAAAAAAACATAGCACAGAGAGATCTGCAGCAGCTCCTGCATATATCTCATTCAGGTATCGGATTACCGCTCTAGGCTGCGGATTTCCGTACCGAGCCTGACTCGGGATTACCACTAAGGAGGTTAAAGCATTGCTGAATACACCATTATAATAACCAATCGAACACATAGGTGAAGGTGCCCATACAGCAGGGGTCTCAAACTCGAGGCCCGCGGGCCATTTGCGGCCCTCGATACAATATTTTGTAGCCCTTGCCGGCAAAATCTTACTTATAGTTCGCTTCAGTGCTCCCAAGTAATCCGCCGCATCCCCACCGCTAAACGAGGGCTGCAGAGCCCCCAAATCGCCCGGGGGGCAATCTGCCGGCATTTCCTGGAAGGGGCAGAGCTTTCAGCTTCAGCTCTGCCCCTCCTGACGTCAATCGCGGCTCATCGCCACCTCTGCCCGCCCCTTTCACTCTTCCTTCACAGAGAGGGGCGGGGAGAGGCGGCGATGCACCGCGATTGACGTCAGGAGGGGCAGAGCTGAAGCTAAAAGCTCTGCCCCTTTCAGGAAATGCCGGTGGATTGCCCCCTGGGCGATTTGGGGGCTCTGCAGCCCTCGTTTTGCGGCAGGGACTAGGCGGATTACTTGTAATGGGAGCACTGACGCGAACTATAAGGAAAAATAGGCAAAATAGTTCGCTTCAGTGTGATATTGATTTTGAAATAAAAATCAATGCAAGGGACCGGGGGCGGGGGGCTGTGCAGGTGGTTGGTTTGGAGGCGGGAGCTGCTGATTGACTTTTTTGTGGAATCCCTTATGCGGCCCAGCCTCACCCTGACTTTGCCTCCTGTGGCTCCCAGGTAAATTGAGTTTGAGACCCCTGCCATACAGTATATTTTTGGAGCAGTGCCACAGATCAGGGCAATACAGGTGGATATGGATATATATATATATATATATATATATATATATATATATATATATATATATATATATATATATATATATATATATATATATTATATATATATATATATATATATATATATATATATATATATATATATATATATATATATATATACCCTGTGCCACTTACTACTGAGACAGCTCTGAACCATATCCATTGAGACATGGATTCCAGGGCACTTCAGTATGCGTCCTGTGATATTTGGCACCGGGACCTTAGCAGCAGATCCTTTCACTTGTGTTTCCATATTGCGCCTTCATTGGCCAAAATTATCATTTTTATAATTTTTCAATTGTGCCAAGAGATTAGACATTGAGACTAATAGTTCATTAATGACCACCTAAATTATTTATTTTCTGCAAAAAAACAGACCCTATTTAGTTAAAATATACCGTAGTATTGTCAATTATTGGTTTAGTAATGCTGATTAGTGTTGGGCGAACACCTGGATGTTCGGGTTCGGGAAAGTTCGCCGAACATGGCCGCAATGTTCGGCATGTTCGGGCCGAACCCCGAACTCCCCGAACATCCCGCTTTTGGGGGCCCTATGGGGTCGCAGGCATAAGGGGGGAGCATGCCCCGATCGCGGGGGAGGTCGGAAATTCCCCCCACCCCCTCCGCTAGCGCTCCCCCCTCTGCCCGCTTCCCCATTCAAAAGTTAGGAAGTGAAACTGTACCTGTGCGGTAGTGGGTGGCTGGCAGTGGGCGGCACTATGGAGTGACTGAGGAGGAGGAGGAGTCCGGAGAGTGACGCGTTGAGGGAGGCCGGGCAGTGGGCGGATCAGCAGTAGTACGGTACTACTGCTGATCCGCCCGCTGCCCGGCCTCCCTCAACGCGTCACTCTCCGGACTCCTCCTCCTCCTCAGTCACTCCATAGTGCCGCCCACTGCCAGCCACCCACTACGCACAGGTACAGTTTCACTTCCTAACTTTTGAATGGGGAAGCGGGCAGAGGGGGGAGCGCTAGCGGAGGGGGTGGGGGGAATTTCCGACCCCCCCCCGCGATCGGGGCATGCTCCCCCCTTATGCCTGCGACCCCATAGGGGGGCAGTATTCGGGCGAACAGGGCCCTGTTCGTGCCGAACAGGGGCCCTGTTCGGCCAGGCAATGAGCCATTCGGGCGAACCCGAACAGTTTGGCCGAACACCACCAACTTTACTTACTCTCCCTCTCCTCCTCCCCAGCTACACTCAATCTCCCGTTTCATCTTTTACCGCCACAGTTTACTTTAAATAATTTTTCCCCACACAAAAGTCATCATGTTGGACGATGCTGTGCAGTGTACATCCTGCAACATGTATGAATGCCTTGATCAGCGGATTGAGGGTGTTTACTGTTGCCCTGGGTGTGTGCGTGTTGCTCAGTTAGAGGCGGAAGTCGCAGAGCTAAATAAGCATCTCGCAACACTGAGAAGCATACACAACATGGAGAAGAGCTTGGATCTCACGATCCAGACACTGGATGAAACCGTTGAAGATGAGGAGGGTGGAGTACAGCCGGACCAAGAAGCAGAGGCAGCCGCTAGTTGGGTCACAGTTAGAAGGGGTAGGGGAAAAAGTGGCAGGGAGGCTAGTCCCGAGTTGTCCCTCACTAATAAGTATGCTTGTTTGCGTAATATTGGGGAGGATGATTCAGGAGTAGCAATGCTGCAGCAGGATGTGCTCCTTAGCAACCAAGGGGCAGACTGCTGTAACGAGAAAGGGAATAGGAGTGCAGCTAAGGCTAGACAGGTACTGGTGGTAGGGGATTCAATTATTAGGCGCACAGATAGGGTAATCTGTCGAAGAAACCGCGAATGCCGTACAGTCTGTTGCCTCCCGGGTGCTCGGGTTCGGCATGTAGCGGAAAGAATTGACAGATTACTGGGTGGGGCTGGGGAAGACCCGGCTGTCATGGTACACACTGGCACCAATGACAAAGTTAGTGGGAGATGGAAGGTCCTCAAAAAGGATTTTCAGGTACTTGGAGATAAACTTAAAGCAAGGACCTCCAAGGTGGTGTTTTCTGAAATACTGCCAGTGCCACGTGCTACATCTGAGAGACAGAGGGAGCTTAGGGAGTTAAATAAGTGGCTGAGAAATTGGTGTAGGAAGGAAGGGTTTGGGTTCCTGGAGAACTGGACAGACTTTGCAGTCGGCTACAGGTTCTACAGCAGGGATGGGCTGCACCTTAATGGGGAGGGTGCAGCTGCATTGGGGGAGAAGATGGCTAAACGGTTGGAGGAGATTTTAAACTAGGATCTGGGGGGAGGCGGGAGGATAAAGTCTCAATACGTAGACAAGATGAGGTAAAAAGACAGTGGGAACCTATCATTATGGAGGGTGGAGAGGGGGGTGGGGACAGTGTAAAGATTAAGGAGGTTGGTAAAAATTCAAGTAGCCAATTTCATGTAAACAAAATTGGTAAATGTGGTGGTAAAAATACAAAATGCATGGTAACCAATGCTCGGAGCCTTGCAAATAAAATAGACAAACTAGAGTTCATTCTGAATGACAAAGGCTATGACATTGTGGGAATAACCGAGACATGGATGGATGAAAGCCATGACTGGATAGCTAATTTAAAGGATACAATGTGTTTAGGAGGGATAGAACAGGGAAAAAAGGTGGAGGGGTTTGTCTCTTTGTTAAGAATTCTCTTACAGCTGTCCTCAACGATGAGATGGAGGAAGATTGCGAAGATGTGGAGTCCGTTTGGGTAAATATTCATGGTGGAAATAAAAGTTGCCAATTGCTTATTGGGGTATGCTACAGGCCACCTCTTATTAATGAAGCTGCAGAACTGCGATTACTACAGCAGATTGAAAAAGCTGCAGGTAAAAATGAGGTCATAATTATGGGCGACTTCAACTTTCCAGACATTGACTGGAGTATTGAGGCTACCCATTCTGGTAAAAGCAGCAGATTTCTGGCAGCACTACAGGACAATTACTTGACTCAAATGGTAACTGAACCAACTAGGGGGCATGCGTTACTGGATCTGATCATTTCTAATAGACCAGATAATGTATCAAATGTGCAGGTTCAAGAACATTTGGGAAATAGTGATCACAACATGATAACGTTTGATCTGGTGACTGATAGGCCACGGGGCAGCGGGACCACTAAAACTATGAATTTTAGAAAAGCAAAGTTCACTCAAATTAGGCAGGCACTAAGTTTGGTGAACTGGGATAATGTACTACAAGGGGAAGACACTGAAGGGAAATGGCAAGCTTTTAAACTTATACTCAATCAATACTGTAGTATGTATATCCCATATGGAAACAAAATGTCTAGGAATAAAAAAAGGCCTCTATGGATGAATAGAAAGGTTAAAGATAAAATGAAGAGGAAAAAGAATGCCTATAAGGTCTTAAAAAAGGAGGGGACCGAGGCTGCACTAAGCAATTATAAGGAGTGCAATAAAAATTGTAAAAAAGAAATTAGGCAGGCAAAGATTGAAGCTGAAAAACAAATCGCTAAGGATATCAAATCTAACCCAAAAAAGTTTTACAAGTACATTAACTCTAAAAAAAGAAAGGTTGACTGTATAGGACTCCTAAAGGATGAGGATGGGAACTCAATGGTGGATGACCAAGGTAAGGCAGAGTTATTAAATGCTTTCTTTGCTTCTGTCTTCACAAAAGAAACAGCACTGTTGCAAACTACAGAGGCAGAAGAGTCTCAATCTTCTAAGTGTAATATTAAATACTTAACGCAGGAAGAAGTGAAGGCAAGACTAAATAAATTAAAAATAGACAAGGCACCTGGCCCGGATGGCATGCATCCTCGGGTCCTAAGGGAATTAAGTTCAGTTATAGATAAACCCCTTTATCTTATCTTTTGTGACTCTCTTGCAACTGGCAGAGTCCCAGTGGATTGGCGTACAGCCCACGTTTTCCCATTATTTAAGAAGGGCAAAAAATCTGATCCAGGAAATTATAGACCTGTAAGTTTAACATCAGTTGTATGCAAACTATTTGAGGGGTTACTAAGAGATACTATACATGACTTCATAGTAGAAAATAATCTTATTTCTCAGCATCAACATGGGTTTACTAAAGACAGGTCCTGTTTGACTAACATGCTCAGCTTTTATGAGGTAGTGAATGCTAATATGGATATTGGGAATGCTGTAGATGTGATATACTTGGACTTTGCAAAGGCCTTCGACACTGTTCCCCACAAAAGTCTGGTGCAAAAGTTGAGGATGCAAGGACTGGGGAAGAGTCTATGTTCATGGATAGGGAACTGGCTAATGGACAGAAAACAAAGAGTTGTGGTCAATGGATCGTACTCAAAATGGGAGACTGTTAGCAGTGGGGTCCCACAGGAGTCTGTTCTGGGTCCAGTGCTCTTCAATTTATTTATTAATGACCTAGTAGATGCAGTAGTGAGCAATGTTGCTATTTTTGCAGATGATACAAAATTGTGCAGAATCATCAACTCTCAGGAAGATAGTGTCATATTGCAACAGGATCTGGATAGGATGGCTATATGGGCACATACATGGCAGATGAAATTCAATGTTGACAAATGTAAGGTCATGCATTTTGGACGTACTAATGGTCTAGCACCATACAAAATAAATGGGATACAGTTGGGGACATCAAACTTGGAGAAGGACTTAGGAGTACTCATTGACAACAAGTTAAATAATCGTACTCAATGCCAAGCAGCTGCAGCTAAAGCTAACAAAATTTTGGGATGCATTAAAAGGGAAATAAAAACTCGAGATGCTAGCATAATATTGCCCCTGTTTAACTCTCTAGTAAGGCCACATCTGGAATATGGAATTCAGTTCTGGGCGCCACATTACAAAAAAGATATTGCAGTTTTAGAGCAGGTGCAGAGACGAGCAACAAAATTGATGCGTGGGATGGAAGGTCTCACTTATCGAGAAAGGTTAGATAAACTGGGTTTATTTAGTCTAGAGAAAAGACGCCTTAGAGGGGATCTAATTAACATGTATAAATACATCAGAGGGCAATATAATACCTTGGCGGATGAGCTTTTTGTCTCTAGGCCTTCTCAAAGGACTAGAGGACATGATCTGCGCATGGAGGAAAAACGTTTTAACCATTTATTTAGGAAAGGGTTCTTTACAGTAAGAGTGATTAAGATGTGGAATGCATTGCCACAGGAAGTCGTTATGGCAAACTCTATACCTGCATTTAAAGGGGGCTTAGATGCTTTCCTTGCGTTGAAAGACATCCATGGCTACAATTACTAGGTAATGCCTAATGATGTTGATCCAGAGATTTTATCTGATTGCCATCTGGAGTCGGGAAGGAATTTTTCCCTTTAGGGGCTAATTGGACCATGCCTTGTAAGGGTTTTTTCGCCTTCCTCTGGATCAACAGGGATATGTGAGGGAGCAGGCTGGTGTTGTACTTTATACTGGTTGAACTCGATGGACGTATGTCTTTTTTCAACCAAAATAACTATGTAACTATATGTAACTATGTTCAGCAACCAGCAATTGAAACAATACCAAAAGCAGGTGAAAAAGTACCGTCACAATTATTCTGAGTATTTTCTTGTTTGCTGGTGGCTTAAAAAGGCATTTTATTGATAAGGTGTGAAAATATCACCTAGAAGAAAACTCAGGAGAAAATTGAATATGGGCATTTTATTTAAATATGCTATCACTTTAGAAAAAAGTTTAATAAGTTTAATGATAAAGTATTAATAATAAGTTCCCACTAGGGAGTTGACTCACAGAACTCACAGGTAACACTGTTGGGTGAAGACATTGCACAGGCATAGCCAAACTAACACACATTTTCATAGCATGAACAATTTCTATGTAACATGCGTGTTTTAGCATACATCATCCAGAAATGCACTGTAGAAAATACATTTGGATGATGTGATCCATTACAATACAGAAGTGTGACCATGCCTTTACATGAGTATGGCCAGTGACAGTGAGTTCATATATTGTAATGCACTGCATTATAACTCACCATGTATGGTGTAAAAAAAAATGTAAAATACCATTATTTCCGAAAAATTGTAAAATTAAAAATATACAAGCACAAAAACATCTGAGTTGTGCATTTATTCTAAAGTAAAATGCACTATAAATTACTTTTGTTCATTGTCACTTACAATAGGGGGTACAATCTGACAGGTTTTGGACTAGTCTAAACTTGTCCTCATGACTCCGCAGCGGTTTTGCAGGCAACCTCCCCTATGCACAGGTAGGATAATTAGTGTGTACGCTGGGTGGATTCCACATAGCTAAGACACTAATTACCCCACTTGTGCAGAGGTGAAGTTGCCTGCAATACACTATTGAAGAGTCACAAGGACAGGTTTGAGAAACACTGGACTAGTCTATCTATCTCCTCATGGGGTATTCTCAGTATTTCTTTTATTGTTTACAAATTATCTCCCTGGAATACAAAGATGCTAACCTCCCTGCTCACTTGCATGCAATTCCAGCAGTTGGACAGAGCAAATTACATTTAGTAAATGCTTTTGCTAATAAAGAAAAGTTTAAGCATCCCCCCTGAGGAAATGGACTAGTCCAAAATGTGTCAGATTTACTACCTACTGTAAGTGGCACAGGACATGGGTCATTATAGTGCATTTTGCTATAGGACAAATGTACAATTTATATGTATGCATTCACAAATATTTGACATTTTTCATGATAGCGGTCTTTTAGGGTTGAGGATGGCATAAGAATGGGTTGATTTGTGGATGGGAGAACGTCTTTTTGTTAGGAGGAGGGAGGAAGGTAAAAAAAAATCGTTTTAATATTTTGTGTAAGTGACTTTATAAGTACAAACAAGGACACATATAAATAATAATGAGACATGCTTCATGTGGATACATATTTATATAGAACTGGATCTGTTCACATACCCCAAATGTGAAGTAGTTACTAAAAAATATTTTAACACTTTATTCATTAAATATTATAATAAACAAACCTCACTAACTATAATATTATTGTCATTATTATCGGATGCAAAGATGAAATAATTGTGAAATATATTAATGTATTATGTAATAAACCTCTCTGTCGCACCACACTTGTGTGAGCACTAAGCTTGGAACATTTTACAGAAGGACTGTCACACTGAAGCAAATGGATAAAGAAACATTACTGTGCAGATTGCTTACTAGTCAAGGTTAATTAGGAATCACTCTTCCCCCTAGCTCCCTAAAGGAAGATAACTTCTTGATTGCTTATTAATTAAGAGTGTAAAGTGTGAATAGAATTGGTTGAATAATTGCTCTCTAATGTGCAACAAAGTCTTCCGAGGTTCATGCTGCAAGAGAATGGCTCAGCCATCATGCTGAACAACCATTGGTACAAAAGGACAGTTTCCTAAACATCTCAACTGAAAACAGATGGGTACTTGTAAACTTAGTTATTAGTGAATTACACTGGATGCCGTCACACAGAAACAATCAATGAATACTTAAATGCTTAATGAAATGCACTTGATTTTTTTTCCTGTTTGGCCGTGGTTTATTAATGTATTATTATTTACGTTCCCAAATGGCTTACTTAATTCTTTGTACTAATGAGTTCAAACATTAACCAATAATGCATTGGAGTTGTAAACTATTATCTTGATTTATTACCATGCATTTCAGCTGGGATGACTGTCCAGTAGCAAATACTACTAAGCAGTAAGCAAAAAGACTATGGTTGCAGAGGCAAACACAGAAACAGGACTAGGCTACTATGCATATTATACCAGAGCAGGGTTTGCGCTGGCCAGCAGTTATCTTGTATTACATGTACAACTCAAGCCTACATATTCAATCAGTTTTGTTTGCTGGCTGTGTTTTTCTTTCTTTTTCTAATAAGCATACCCTCTAACTTTGACCATTCCCCTTTAACTTCTGGCTAAATTGTACTCCTTACTAAATAAACATAAAAACACACCACCTCTACTAGGTATACAGATTGTATAATCCCCCACCTCTTGTCTCCTCTCTATTCCTTGAGATTATAAGCTAGCAAGGACAGGGCAGTCACACCCTTTTGAGTATATGAATTTGCTATACAATTTCATTATCATTTTACATTTGTCACTGTAATTCATATTTCTACTAATTCTGTATTATCTACCAGTGTCTATATTTTGTGTATACCATAATCTGTATTATTATATGCCACATGTTTGTTTTTTACAGGGCCACAGAATATATTGGCACCTTATAAATCAATAATAATATTTATATTAGGGAGTCTTCATCCAAATAGAACTCCAGCTCCAAAGGAAGTGTAAGAAATTGCCCACCAAAAAGACAGGTATTATTAAAAGCTTTAAAATTATTCTTATCTTGTCCAAAATTAAAGTAAAAGTTTGGGCCAGAGTTCATGCTGTTGGGGCTTTGTGAGAGTCTATATGAACAGAAACATGCAGAAAGGTGCAAATGACAAACATACTGTATGTCTATCAAAATCAGCTGGGATTTAACTCTTAATTTCGAAACAAAACTGTATTTCAATTAAAACTACATTAAAAAATAAATGTCAGCTTCTGCTTCAGTCTTGCTGCAGTCAGCTTTAGTCAGCAATTCCAAAGCATTTTAATACTGCTTTAAACTTACTTAGCTTGTCAGTCAAACTAGAAGATGGAACTAAAAAAAATCATATTTTAATTTGTCATTGTTATTACTAAATATAATAAATAAATTAAAAAAAGATTTAAAAAAAAATCACTATAGCACCATTATTTATTTAAAGTATGCTTCTGTCATCAGATAGTGAAAGTGTATTATTTACTATTAAGTATAGATCGCCTGAACGGTTCGCGTTCGCATTGAAACGCGAGTTCGACCCACCCCCTATACTACATCATTGGGCTAAACTTTGACCCTCTACATCACAGTCAGCAGACTCAAGGCAGCCAATCAGGCTGCACTCCCTCCTGGAGCCCCCCCCCCCCCCCTTCCCTATACAATATAAGGCAGCAGCGTCGGCCATTTTCTCACTCTGTGTGCTGCTGTATTAGTGAGAGAAGGGAGAGACATTGGAGAGATAGGGAAAGTGATAGTTAGGAGGTCTGTTAGCTTGCTCCTTGCTGATATTTGTTGATGAAAAGCACCCCTTTTGAGAGCTAATGTTCTTGTGATGGGTTTTTTTTTGTGTGTGGCCTACTGACACTGCATATACAGCCCTGTCTGTCGCAACTGGCCCTTGCTAATTGCTATACTGTGCCAGGCCCAGCACATTCAGTAGTGCATAATCATGGAAATAAAGGTTATATGGCCACCATAATTCATACCAATATACAAAATATATTTATTACAACATGATATAGAACAAGGCACAATCCCCTAAATAAGACCCTCAATTAGATAAAGAAACCCTCCCCACATTAAAAACCAAGGAACAATGCGGAGCATAAATCATGCATGAGTGGTATAGTGCTTGCAGGCTGAGTGGTAATCAGTCATGGATCCAAGCCTATATGACTATATATACACACACTTTCGCCCGCGCATACATACACCTTCCAATCTGCCACAGTGTCTCAATTATCGGGGGCCCCCCTTCCTTTTTCTTCCCTTTTGCTTGTTTCTAAGGATAGAAAGATCCATGTATAATTGACAAGTCCCAATTGAAACTATCAAAGGATTTTCCGGATTACTTGTCGCATCATAACATCACGCATAATGCATTTAGACAGATATGGATGGATCTCACCCGTGAAGAGGTCCCTTCAATGTATCGCCAGTCACCGCTTACTCCTCAAGAGTGTCACCATAGATTTGGGGCCATGCGCATGGTGGTCCCGGTGTCCCTTTGGGTTGCCGGTATAAATGATACAATTCCGTATTGTGCACAGCACGCCACGCCAACCACGCCAGGCGCGCTGGTACTGCGGATGAATGGCGGGTAGACTTAGTGCGGCCTCCGGAGATGACGTCTCTGAGCACGTAGCCACTCTGCCGGGTCAAGCTCCGCCCACCGACGCGTTTCACGCCCACATTGGGCGTTTCATCAGTGCCTAGTGTGACTGCTGCACATTGTATTATAATACCAGTCACTGCATACCTTTCACTGCATCTGTGTGACTGCACACAGTTTTATATACCAGTCACTGCATACCTGTTCACTGTACCTCTGTGTGACCGCATGCTGTTTTATATACCAGTCACTGCATACCTTTCACTGCATCTGTGTGACCACACGCTGTTTTATATACCAGTCACTGCATACCTTTCACTGCATCTGTGTGACCGCACGCTGTTTTTATTTACTAGTCACTGCATACCTTTCACTGCATCTGTGTGACCGCACACTGTTTTATATACCATCAGTCAGTGCATCCATTTTCACTGCACCTGTGTGACTGCACATTGTTATACCAGCAGTCACTGCAACCTTTTCACTGCACCTGTGTGACTGCACATTGTTATACCAGCAGTCACTGCATAACTTTCACTGCATCTGTGTGACTACACATTGTATTAATCAATTCAGTGCATACCTTTCACTTCATCCCCCTAATATGGACAAAACAACAGGCAGAGGCAGAGGCAGAGGCAGGTCACCCGGCAGATCTGTTCGAGGTTGTGCTGTTGTGATTTTGTGCGGCCCTTGACCAAAGTACAGTGTTCAACCCCCAATATTGTCAGGACTTAGTTGACTATTTAACACAGAACACCTCATCTTCCTCGGCTTCCGCACGGAAGCGTGACATATCTTCCCCCTCCTGCTCTGATTCTGGCACCCCACTTAACAGTCAGTTGGCAGTCATCATCAAAGTGCCATCATCCCAGGGCTCAGCGGTGTGGGAATTTTTTTGCGTGTCTGCCTCAGATGAGAGCAATCCCCATCTGGTGCCCGGCATCCCCCCACCTCCATCACACCATCACTTGAGGATCCATAACCTGGATGTGTCGTAGACGTACCACCTGTACCAGAGCACTGCAATAAAGAAATTGGACGGAAGGTGCCCGGAGGTTTTGCTTCTTTTTCTACGTATTTGATGTTACTGATGCCCTTTTTTCCCAAGTCCGATGTGCAGAAGATACAGGAAATGTCGGTGATTTGGTGAGAATGTTTTTGCCCATGCACTCACACTGCTCCATGTTAGTGTAGGGCGTGCCACTCAGATCTGTTTCTCATTGATAAATAATCAGATGAGAGCAATGCCATCTGTACTCTCTGCCATCAAAAATTGAGCAGTACAATCTCGGATCCCCGACGTGACCAGAATTGGTTCTCCTCCCAAATGCTAGAATTCCACATTACTGTCATACACAAGGAAGGCAAAGACCCGGCACAATGCCAAAGTTACCGGCCAATTTCTCTTCTAAATGTGGATCTTAAGCTATATTCTAAAATTCTAGCTAATAGGTTAGCTCCCCTGCTACCTAAGCTCATCCACCTAGACCAAGAGGGCTTTGTCCCGGGACAGGAGGCCAGGGATAACACTATTCGTACCCTTAATATTCTGCACTGGGTGAGGTCTCGGTCTACTCCTACTCTTCTTCTCTCTACCGATGCTGAAAAAGCATTTGATAGAGTGGACTGGGACTTCATTGAAGGCACTCTTCGCCATATTGGTCTGGGTGGCATGATGCGTAAAAGGATCCTCGCCTTATATTCCTGTCCCAATGCAAAGGTGAAAGCCAATGGAGTCCTATCAGACTCATTTAATATTCTAAATGGCACACGTCACGGCTGCCCATTGTCCCCTCTGATATTTGCACTTTCCCTTGAACCATTTCTATGTACAATCCGCAATAATATTAAAGGGGTTGAACTCCCGAGATCCCATCATAAGGTTGCTGCTTACGCAGATGATATGCTATTTTATCTGACCAATCCCCACATATCTCTCCCCAACCTTTTGCTGGAATTTCGGAAATATGGGTCCCTTTCAAATATGTCAATTAACTATGATAAGAGTGAAGCGATGGGAGTCCTTCTTCCCAGCTCTGTCAAAGCTAACATCCAAGATAACTTCCCATTCCGCTGGCTCTCTTGATATATGAAATACCTGGGAGTTCACATAATCCCAGATCCAAAAGACCTGGTCGCTAATAATTTCCTCCCAGCTCTGGAACAAATTAAACGGGATCTCCAGGAATGGAATAAACCGCAGTTTTCCTGGTTTGGAAGATCCAATATTGTAAAAATGACAATTATGCCACGATTGCTTTACCTGTTTCAAACTCTGCTTATCCCTATACCGTTCTCATTTTTTAAGGAAATTACTCAGACCTTTTCTAGGTTTATCTGGAACGGCCGTAAATCCAGATTAAAATACCAGATCCAGACAGCCCTTAAGGAATTGGGAGGAATGGCCGTCCCGAATCCCAGACTCTACTATACAGCGGCCATTTTAATCCGCATTATTGACTGGCACCGACATGTGGACCATAAGAGATGGGTTGCTTTGGAGGGAGAGCTTATAAAAGAAAGCTTAGCTGATATTCCATGGGCCTCTAGGAATAGGAAAATCCCAGATCCCGCTGCCTCGTTAATCACACATACTATCAACACTTTCACCAAATATAGACACCTCTCTCAGGTATCACCCTGGCCCTCTCCTCTTCTTCCCATCTTGAGCAACCCTTCCTTCCCACCAGGCCTTGCCTCCAGGAGCTACTCAGCCTGGAGAGGAGAACCGTCTCTACGTGCTCACCATTTGCTTGCAAATGGAGATTGGACGTCCCTTTAAACACTGGAACAAACCCTGGGCACACAGAAATTAGACCACTGGAGCTGGGTACAATTTAGACATTTCATCCTATCCCAAGGCACCAAATCTAGCTTTGCAAGACCCTTTACCATCTTTGAGTGAACATGCTTCAGTGAGGGCCGGATAAAAGGAATGATTTCATGAATGTATTCTTTATCAAACGACGTTCACGCTCCTTCGGATGCATTCCGGAATAATTGGGAACAAGACTTGGGGACCACATTCACTAACAAACAATGGGACAAAATTTTGGTATTTGCTCATAAATCATTTATCTCCTCTAGGTCTCAAGAATCTGGATATAAAATCCTAACCAGGTGGTATTTAACCCCAGCCCGATTACACTCCATTTCCCTAACTCTTCCAATCTCTGCTGGAGATGTGGACAGGAAATAGGCACCCTACTTCACATATTCTGGTATTGCTCTAAACTTACTCAATTTTGGTCTGAGGTTAGAAGTATTATGCATGAACTGACTGATTTGCTTTCCCCTGATAACCCAGCTTTCTTTCTGCTCCATCATAACACGCGGTCAATCAGAAGATATAAGAAAACCTTAACAAGGCATTTAGTTAATGCGGCTAGAGCCTTAGTTGCTAGGCACTGGAAATCAGTGCAACCAATTACAATTAGAGAATGGCTCGGTTTGATGGGGCAGACACAACAAATGGAAGATTTAACTGCAACAATACACGATAGACATGAGCAATACTGGAAAACCTGGCTTGGCTGGTTCGAATTTAAAGAAACGCAGTGTTTATTACTCACTCATGAGTAGTTAATCGGACTGGGACTGGTCTTAGTTAGATAGAACTGGAGGTTTCCCCCAGCTTTTGTCTTTTCCCCCGGTGTTGGGAGACTGCTTGTTCTTGTGCGGGTGCTTCCCTTGGCTTGCCCCGGGTTCTCGTCATGTCCGACCGCAACCTCAGTCTTCTCACTTCTTTTTCTTTCTCATGTTTGTCTTTGTCATATAATCATCTGTTTAGGAGGGGGAGAGTCTGTTTATATAGCAGAAGTCTGTCCAATGTCAGTGATTATGGTCTTCCTGGTGTATGTTCCCTCTGGGCCCAGGAAAGCCAGTCTTTCAGAAACTTTCAACAGACCTGCTGTACTGAACTGATAGCTAGCCTTTTACAAATTTTAATTGTCAATTAGGCAACCCCCTCCTTCTTTATCAAACATGTATGTTTTTAAGCCTACGGAGCCACTCCGGCTGATGGCCCTGCATGTACGCTTATATTATGTAATTATTAGACTTTCCCCAGTTAGTCACATACTTGTTTCCTTTTTCTGTGTAATTATACGATATATATGACACCTATGTCCTTTGTTCATGTAATCTTTCTTTGTTCTTATCCTTTGAAAAATAAAAGAATCTTTAAAAAAAAAAAATTGAGCCGTGAAAATACCAAGACCCTGTAGGGACAACTTCCTTACAAAGGCACATGATGAAAAAGCACAAACTGCAATGGGTTGACCACCTGAGGAAACCAGCACACAAAAGCAAAGCCACACACCACAGTGGAAGATACCAAGCCAGAAGCCACAGTTATTTCTCAAAAAAGGCGATACCCAAACTGTACCGTGATGTTAAAAGGCAAGTGGTGTCATCTCTGACACACAGCGTTGGGTCTAGGGTCCATCTGACCACAGATGCCTGGTCTGCAAAACACGGTCAGGCCTGCCTGAAGATTAAGTCTGTCCCCACACACAGCATCTCTGCCTGCATGCCGTGTGACTGCCTGCCCCAAGACTAAGTCGGTCCCCACACAGCATCTCTGCCTGCAGGCCGCTTGACTGCCTTCTCCGCCACCACCAACAGGGTCCAGGACTCGAGGTGGATTCCTGAATTTTTAAGGCTGCTGTTAGCAGTGGCCGCTAACAAAAATAATAATTTTTCTGGTACGTGTAAATGCCTGCCTAATTTTTCTGGCTGCACTGCGACTGCAACAACAAAACAAAAGGCATGTACATGTGTCAATTCCCCTTGGTGATTGTTACCTTGCTGCGGTGAAGGGGTTTGCGTATCACAATGAAGCAAAGACCGTCTATATGAGTGTGGGGACACACCTGACCTAAGATAATAAGGTCGTTGCTTCATTGTGGACAGACCAAATTCGATCAGCTGGACAGTCACTGTTGGTCTGTCACTGAGCTACCTCAGCCCGACCATAAGGGCTTGAAAACCGCCATCACCTGCACTCTCGCCATGGTGTGCACCAGTCCAGCATGGCCATCACTACACAAACAGCTGTTTGCAGTGCGTTACACACTGAGTTTTGTCTGTCAGTGTGAAGCAGTACACTATTTACACTACCTGATTGATGTATACACACGCAAGATGTTTTAAAGTGACTCTGTAACAAAAATTACAACGTTTTTCTACCATCCTACAAGTTCCTAAACCTATTCTAATCTGTTCTGGCTCACTGCAGCACTTTGTACTATCACGGTCTCTGTAATAAATCAATGTATCTTTCTCCTGTCAGACTTGTCGGCCTGTGTCTGGAAGGCTGCCAACTCTTCCATGCTGGTCTGTTCCTCTATGCACACTCCAGTGTGTGTTTTATTTACATAAGCCAGCAGCTTCTCTGCTATCTTATCAGTGATAGAAGAGAGCTGGATAAAAATCCTCCTCTGTTAGGCTGTGAAAGTAGCTGGCTGACACATACTGAGGAATTACAAACACAGGCACAGGCAGAGCTGTCTGCAGGAAGCCTGTAATGTTCAGTGCATGAGAGAAGAAGGGGACAGAAGGTAAACACACAAATGATCTTTTGAGATTCAAAAGGAAAGCTGTATACAGCATGCTTGTGTATGGATGTATTTTCTATGTATGGACATATTGTACATCAATCTACTTCCTGTTTTGGTGGCCATTTTGTTTGTTTATAAACAAACTTTTTAAAACTGTTTTTGACTACTTTTAATGCGGCGAGGAGTGGCGAAATTGTGACAGAGGGTAATAGAAGATGTCCCCTAACACACTGGTATGTTTACTTTTGTGCGATTTTAACAATACAGATTCTCTTTAAAGCACTTTATGCCTCCAATTTAGCAATGCAATGTGATTTCTGCCCTTAAAACCCTGCTCTGCGTCAAATCTGTAATTTTCCCCGGGACTTTTGGTGTGTATCCCACTCTGCCATGCCCCCCTCCAGGTGTTAGACCCCTTGAAACATCTTTTCCATCAGTGTTTGTAGTTTTGAAAGTTCGCCTGCCCATTGAAGTCTATTGCGGTTCGCGAAAGTTCGCATGTTCGCAAACTTTTGCAGAAGTTCGCAAACCTAAAATCTGCAGTTCGAGCCATCTCTACTGTTAAGGAAGATCTTACTATACTGCTATATAATAAATGTAGGATAAATTCTTAGAGGAAAATAGATCCTGCATATCGGTAACTCAAGTTTCATACACATATTAAACGTTTGATAGCTGAAACCATCATTTGTGACCAGTTTAGGAGTCAGTGTGATGCCATCAACATTTTCGGGTGACTGCTGTGTTCCTGAGTACTGTGCAAAGCCTCCTGCTTCTCCATATTCTCAGCTTGTTCCACTACAAGAGAAAAGCACATGCCACTACTCATACATCCCCTTCCCTTTCAAGAGGAAAGCACATGGAAAGCACATGCCACTGCAGCCTCCTACTCCTACCTCCCTGTCACTTTCCAGAGGAAAGTACATGCCACTGCAGCCTCCTACTCCTACTTCCCCGTCACTTTCCAGAGGGAAGCACATGCCACTGCATCCTGCTACTCCTGCATTCCATCCCCTTTCCAAAGAAAAGCACATGCCACTGCAGCCTCCTACTCACACATTCCCTCCCCTTTCCAGAGGAAAGCACGTGCCACTGCAGCCTTCTACATCCCCATCCTTTTCAGAGGAAAGACTATGCCACTGCAGCCTCCTACTCCTACATCCCCTCACTTTCCAGAGGGAAGCACATGCCACTGCATCCTGCTACTCCTGCATTCCATCCCCTTTCCAAAGGAAAGCACATGCCACTGCAGCCTCCTACTCACACATTCCCTCCCCTTTCCAGAGGAAAGCACGTGCCACTGCAGCCTTCTACATCCCCATCCT